>NC_086445.1:310347800-310647800 GCF_028390025.1 Pseudophryne corroboree
TCCCCCCCTATGCATCAGAGCAGCTGCTGATCCTTTTTTATATAGCAATAGCACCATCAGTGGGGAGAGTAAGCCTGACCCTTAAATCCACCACTGTATACACCTAAAGTATGCCATTGCCCTGCTCTGCTTTGGCAATGGTGATGGCAAGGTCCATTAGCAAAAAGTCTCCATTTCCCATTCAATTGCATATACCTGGTTTGTTATCCAATCATGTAATCATAATACTATCAGCAGCATGAAATGAGTATTATGACCCAATTGTATGTGTCATGATCTTGTACCTGAGGCACAACATAAAAAAAAAACAGAGAAAAGCAGCCAATGTAGAAGAGCCTTTCAGCGATGTGGTAGATGTCTGATATTGTATGCATCTCACATGTTAGTAAAATTTGAAAATACACCTTTCAGCAGACATCTAGGAAGATTTAAATGGGACAATCATCATGGTGAGCTAGAAATACATTAATGCATACTTACACTAAATATGGAAAGTTACTGAGTGTTTGTATTCATTCACCTATACTGTACAATCGTATTCATATGGACATCCATTTGTGGTTGTCACATTCATTTACATGGTACTAGACTTCCATTCTTCTAGTTGATGCAGATAAGAAAGCGTTTATATTATTTCATTAGCAAATAGCACAATTATTTGGGACATCTTCCCACCTTCTTCTTGTAATGCGATTAATGATGCAGCTTCTCATGTTATAAGCTGAACATGACTTATTTAACAAGATGATTTTTTGTATTCCAGTCTCATAAAATCTGTGTGAAACCCAATTGTATGGATGTTTATAACTACCAGAGGAGGGATCCTAGTTGAGGTTAGGTGTATAGAAAAGAGATATTTTCACAGTTATGGGCCAATTTATCATTGCATATTTGCATCACATCACCCAAAAACATCAGTTTTCAGGGGATACCCGCAAATATGAAGGATCTCCTAGCTATCTCCATAGCTGTCACGGTCTCCCCATTTCTAACAGCACCTGAAACCCCCATAGAAAATATGGCTCCCAGCAGCTAATGCCATAATGTTAGCTGCTGTAGCCTATGGGCCTAATTCAGTAAGGATTGCTAATTCTGCTAATTAGCAGAATTTGCAATCCTTTTGCTAGCACGCTGGGTGCCGTCCGGCAAGGCCGCCCAGTATGCTGACCGCCGCCTTCCCCCCTTCAACAAGCAGAAATTGCGATTGCATTGTAATTTATGCTTGTTAGTAGAAATTAAGGTTGCCTCATGTCAGCGCAGGAGGCCCACCACCATGTTTCCGATTGCTACGGCTGCGTGTGACATCACGCAGTCGCCTCGATCACGCCCCCGTTTGCGTTGGCTCGCCCCCCGTTTGGCCGCCTTTGCCCCCGCAACTCTCCGTCTCCACCTAGGAAACAGGGCGTTGCCCCCCCCCCCCCCCCCGCGCCTCTGCATGTTTGAATGGCGGAGGCAATCACATTCTCTGCCGCCCCCCTACAGAAAACGCATGTGCAGGACGGGCGCTGCGCATGTACCCACATATTTTTTGCATTATTTGCGGTTGGATCGCAACCCTCCCTGGCAATGGGCACAACGGATGCACAGGAGTCCCATAAGACTAAATTGATGTGAACACTCGCTGGTATGCACATGTATACTGATACATTCAGGCAGTGAATCATTTGTTATTGCCACAAATAGTGTTCATAGGACATTATAATTATCAGGACTAAAACATGATAACTGATAAAATTGTCCCTTAGTACTTCAGATGCAGAGATACAAATACAGGTTGAGTATCCCATATCCAAATATTCCGAAATACGGAATATTCCGAAATACGGAATTTTTTGAGTGAGAGTGAGATAGTGAAACTTTTGTTTTCTGATGGCTCAATGTGCACAAACCTTGTTTAATATACAAAGTTATTAAAGATATTGTATTAAATGACCTTCAGGCTGTGTGTATAAGGTGTATATGAAACATAAATGAATTGTGTGAATATACACACACTTTGTTTAATGCACAAAGTTATTAAAAATATTGGCTAAAATGACCTTCAGGCTGTGTGTATAAGTTGTATATGAAACATAAATGCATTCTGTGCTTAGACTTGGGTCCCATTGCCATGATATCTCATTATGGTATGCAATTATTCAAAAATACGGAATAATCCGATATCCAAAATACTTCTGGTCCCAAGCATTTTGGATAAGGGATACTCAACCTGTATGACGAAACAAAAATACTGTAGGTTACATTTTATATTGGTATTTAAAGCAATTTATCCAAAGTACTTTGTTTTGAAATGAAGCTATTTGGTCAAATAAAAATCAATATAGATGGGAAATGTAATGAGCGTACAAAGTAATAGCCACTAATATGGGCGGTTTCCTTCCACAATCCAAAAATATACTGGTACTGTAGATCAATTGGTCTGACAAGAATTAACCCTAGTGTGTTTTTGTGCAGTTGTATGGTAGGGAATTTAGAGGGGGTAATTCAGAGCTGTTAGCAAACCAAAAAAGTTAGCAATTGAGCAAAACTATGTTGAACTGCAGATGGGGCAGGTGTAACATGTGCAGAGAGCGTTACATTTGGGTGGGTTTGTTACATTTAGGTGGGTTATATTGTTTCTGTGCAGGGTAAATAATCTAGCTGCTTTATTTTTACACTGCAATTTAGAATTCAGTTTGAACACACCCCACCCAAATCTAACTCTCTCTGCCCCACCTGCAGTGCAACATGGTTTTGCCCAATTGCTTGCTCTTTTGGTGCACTAACAACTCTGAATAACCCCCTTAGGCTGTACTCTCCAATGGTGCAGAGGCTGGTGTACAAAGCTGCGTACAATGGAGGCGCTATATGTATTAAAATAATAATACAGTATATAGCATTTGTACATGTGGTGTAATTCATATAATAACCTTTAATACAACATATATAGTATATAGTGTACAATCTCTTTAGTATTGTCACTTTCTCCAGTGTAGCACAGTATAATTATACTTCCAATCAACTGCTGCAGTTATGCTACATATTTTACACTTAGATGAGAAGGTAATACCAGCAACACAATATATCCTTTTAATATACGTAACTAAGTTTTCATGATCATGAAAGCTTCTTATGGGAACACAAGTTATTAAGGGCCTGTTTCAGACTTGCAGACTGCTCCGACTGCTTTAGTGTCTTATGCCGTAGTCACATCTGCAATTGTTTGCTAATGTTAGCAACAGTCCTTCCTCTGGTGTGCTAGCGTGCTTCTGATGTGCAAGGAGTGAGACACCCACTTTGAGCATCTTAAGATGCTGTAGTACCACTTTGTGCCTCTATGGGCAGATTTATGGGCCTCCAGTGTGAGCCATTAAACATCTGAGTTTGCAACCAGTTATGCGACACACCCGCAACACGCCCATGAGACAGACCATCTTCATAGTGTACATCTGAATAGTCACAGCTCAGGAATGCACAGCACATATCCAGTACATTTCTAATACTGTGCGTTTCAATCACAACTACGCATACACGCAGTGTAACACTTGCACCATACTAATATTTTTGAGCACGTACAGTAGCAAGCAATCGCTCAGCTCCATCAACATCAGCATATGAGTGTCACTTACCATTATGACACCCAGTACGGGTCTGAGTGATCTCTGTGCGCGCAGCAAAAAGGGGACTGCAGTGCCGGCTCTCACACAGTGACAGGAGCCGGGTGCTGTATGTAATGTTACAGTGCAGCACCCGGCTATTGTCACTTAGTAGGAGCCAGCACTTTGGGGTCTCCCCTCGGCGAGACACCCGGGTGCAGCCCCTGCACACCCGTAGTGATGTCACTGGGTCAGCATTGCATGCGACTCAGAATCAGGCCATTTGTCCGTAGACAACACCAACATAAGACTGCTGTAAGATGGGCTGTAATACCAACACTATTTATGTCGGCAGCCTCAGATATTTCTTAATTAAATATGAATATTGAACATTGACAATTTATTACTTTTCCTTAGTACAAAAAGTACTAGTAAGAAAAAGAAGATGGAAGTTGGAGGAAGTAGTATTACTTATTATTATTATTATTATTATTATTATTACTTATTATTATTATTATTATCATTATCATCATCATTTACAAAGCCATATTAGGGTGACATTCTGCCCCATGCTGCTCCCCGCCTCTGAACATCACATCAGGGTGTGGGGCCACTGAATTAGGGAGGAGTTTAGCTCCCAGAAAATCTTAAGGATGCTCCAGGTGGCTCAGTGGCAGTGACCGGAGTGTCCTGAGAATGCTCATGTGAATGTGACTGAATCTATGGATGTAGAGCAGCAAAAACTACAATTTTACTTTGTAATTAATGGGGAATTTTGATCTTTAATAACATTGTAAACAAATAATTCTAAAAGATGAAAAAACATTTACAAAGGTAGGTATAGTAAATATATTACATCTTGTTATATGGTTAAACATTACATTAAAATAAAAACAGCGGTTTTAAACATGCAAAAAAGAAAAAGAAAAAGAGAGAACTGTCTCATAAAACAATATAATGCTAAACTGGGACTGAAAGCACGGTATTTGGGACTACTGTTGTACAATTGGTTATAGGCATGATGTAGTATACTAGATAAGTATACACAATAAGACTTACCTCTAGTCTCCTAACCCTCAAACATTCCATGAAAACTCACCTCTTCAGGAAAGGCAACCTTATCAAATTCCCGACCCACCCACATAACCTTCAATGTCTCCCTATCTAATTGCATCCGCTCAGTACAGTACACTAATAACCTCACATTTTATCTTTCTTGACTTTCACACTCTCCTGACCCCTGGCCAACACTGCTGGGTGCAGGGCAGTAGAGAGCCTAGTTGGGCTCAGGTACATTTCAGAGGGCGTGGCCTAATTCCAGGAGGCGTGACCATTCACCCTTAGGAAAAAATACTGAAAAAAATTGTATTTTAAGCACTTACATGGCCACACTGCAGCCCAGCACACAACAGTGTGTGCTGGGTTTAGGAGAACAGCTGCAATGGCTGCTGCCAAGTAAGGGGGAGATAGGTCCTGGGCCCCCACTGAGTCCTCATTGGGCCCCTCCATCAGACCTGGGCCCGGGTAATTTGTACCCTCTCCCCTCTCTCTCGGCACCACTGGCTGGGTGACCATATCATACAGCCCATTAAGAGCCTTTGCAATCTGGTGAACCATTATGCAATAGGTAGCAACTATCCTTGTGTATCAATGCCTATTTCCCTATAGATTGTAAGCTTGCGAGCAGGGCCTTCCTACCTCTATGTCTGTCTGTTTTTACTCAGTTTTGTTCTATTACTGTTCTAATTGTAAAGCGCAACAGAATTTGCTGCGCTATATAAGAAACTGTAAATAAATAATAAATATAATAAATGTGTACTTTTAAGTACCGCTATAATCATATCTGCAGAACTTTTGTAAAATGTAATACTATAAAAGCAGCATTTAACTACATCTAACAATGATGTGTTTAACAAAAAAAAATTTTTATTTTTTAAATGGTTTATTATTAGTCTATATGTGTGTGTATATATGTATATACTGTATATGTTTGTATGTATGTATAATGCACTCCCTACTGTAAATTATATGGTTATTCGTAGTCATTGAGATCTGTAGCCACATAAAAGCACAGGAGCTGTAGGCAGGCTTCTTTTATACAGACTAACAAAATTCCAGGTGATTTCTAATGTATATTTACGCAACATATTACTGTATAGTAGGAGGTGCAATAAGACAAGATGCTCTCTTTAATTGTTTTAAATGTAATCCCTTAATATATTAAAAATGAAACAACAGTTGGACTTGTATGTTTCCAGAACATATATATGTATTTGTATTTATTTATCATACATCCCCTTAAAACACACCAACCTTTTTCCATATGTATCCTCTTTGCCTCATGTCCAGCTTCATGACCAGCAAGATCACCTTCTTTTGGACCAGGTATAATGTTTGGAGACAGACCCATCAGCATTTGGTTCATCGAGAGGCCGTTTTGATGGATAGCTAGGCAAGACCATTGTTTTTTTATTGATTTGATACTACCATGATTACTATTAAAGTCATTCAAACAGTAACCTACTGTATGGTATACACAACGTACAGAATGAATTCAAATACAGTACTAATTAAAAAAAAACAATATTAATGTTTTCTTTATATATAGAGAAGGAATGTCAATTACAAAGCTAAAAATATAAAGGCCATAAATGTTTTGTGATAGTATGGGCCTACATTGCATTATTGCGCTACTTTATATCGGTGAGCACTTTGTTTGGCACATGAGGCTGATGGAGTCTGCTGGGGTGGAACATTTATCTCTGATAAGATTAGCTTGGTCACTCCTGGCTATATGGTGCAGGGATTTGCTTTGTATTGCACTCACAGATAAAATGAGGACAAGATAATTAATTGAGCATCA
Organism: Pseudophryne corroboree; assembly: GCF_028390025.1. Lineage (NCBI taxonomy): Eukaryota > Metazoa > Chordata > Amphibia > Anura > Myobatrachidae > Pseudophryne > Pseudophryne corroboree. The sequence goes on from NC_086445.1 coordinate 310,354,239, forward strand.
AATGGTAAAAATTGGCCATTGCTAGTTTAAGAGTAAGCAGTGGAGATGATTTCCTTTTGCAAATCTACCAATGTATTAAGAGCCTGATTCAGACATGTATGCTAATGCATTTGCAGCTATAATCCCATACACATTTACGGAGGGATGTAATGGAGTCCGAGATTGCCGGAGGTGCGGGATACCAGCCGATATAGGACTTTTTTTTAAAGGGGCAATCACTAACAAGGCAAAACCATGCCTGGTAAGTGATTGTATATTTAAAAAAAACATTTGAGGGAGGCCGGCATCTTGTACCTCCGGCAATCTTGGACTCCATTACATCCCGTCCACTGTGTGTAAATATGCTAATGCTGCTGGCGCCTGGAAATGGATTGAGACGCCCACCGATGGGCTTGCTAATATCAGCATCTGCATACACAGAACAATCAGTAAAGAGAGGAAACAAGAAAAGCACCCAAGTGCAACACTGTGGTAATGGAAATCCATGCAGCGCTCTTGAAAAAACGAGATTTATGGTAAGAACTTACCGTTGCTAAAACTCTTTCTGCAAGGTACACTAGACTCCACAGGGAATGACATTGGGGTGTAGAATAGGATCTTGATCCGAGGCACCAACAGGCTCAAAGCTTTGACCTTCTTTCCAGAATGCAAAGCGCCGCCTCCTCTATAACCCCGCCTCCGTGCACAGGAACTCAGTTTTTGTTAACCAGTCCAATGCAGTAGAAGGCAAAAGAGATGACAACTGTTAGTAGCCACATACACCACATTCTCACGACAGGAGAAAGTGTCAGTGGCTAATGCCATATCAACCCAAAGAAGCTAAGTGCGTCAGGGTGGGCACCCTGTGGAGCCCAGTGTACCTCGCAGAAAGAGATTTAACAACCGTAAGTTCTTATCATAAATCTTATTTTCTGCTGCGGGGTACACTAGGCTTCACAGGGAATGACATTGGGGATGTCCTAAAGCAGTTCCTTATGGGAAGGGACGCACTGTAGTGGGCACAAGAACCCGGCATTCACAGGAAGCATCCTGGGAGGCGGAAGTATCGAAGGCATAGAACCTTATGAACGTGTTCACTGAGGACCACGTAGCCGCCTTGCACAATTGTTCAAGGGTCGCACCACGGCGGGCCGCCCAAAAAGGTCCAACAGACCGAGTAGAATGGGCCTTTATGGTAGCAGGAGCTGGAAGGGCAGCCTGTACATAAGCATGTGCAATCACCATTCTAATCCATCTGGTTAGGGTCTGCTTGTGAGCAGGCCAGCCACGTTTGTGAAAACCAAACAGAACAAAGAGAGAATCCGACTTCCTAATGGAGGCAGTTCTCTTCACGTAGATACGGAGAGCCCGTACCACATCCAAAGACCGCTCTTTGGAAGACAATTCAGGAGATGCAAAGGCCAGAACCACAATCTCCTGATTAAGGTGGAAAGAAGACACCACCTTAGGTAGGTACCCGGGACGTGTTCTAAGAACCGCCCGGTCACGGTGAAAAATCTGAAGGTCTGAGAACCAATGCCGTCTGGGCCACGCAGGAGCGATCAGAAGTAGGATTCCTCCTTCTTGCTTAAACTTCCTTATTACTCTGGGCAGGAGTGACACCGGAGGGAACACGTATGGCAGCCGAAAGTTCCATGGAATTGCCAGTGCGTCCACGAACGCTGCTTGAGGATCCCTTGTCCTTGTTCCGAAGACCGGAACCTTGTGATTGTCACGAGATGCCATCAGGTCCACATCTGGAAGGCCCCACTTGTCCACGAGGAGTTGAAACACTTCTGGATGGAGGCTCCACTCTCCGGCGTGTACGTTCTGATGACTGAGAAGTCCGCTTCCCAGTTTAGGACCCCCGAAATGAACACTGCCGATATGGCTAGCAGATGGAGTTCCGCCCACTGTAGAATTCATGATACTTCCCTCAATGCCATGTGGCTTCGAGTGCCGCCTTGATGATTGATGTACACCACCGCGGTGGCGTTATCCGACTGTACTTGAACAGGTCTGTTCTGTATTAAATGCTGGGCCAAGTTCAATGAGTTGAACACCGCCCGCAATTCCAGAATGTTTATCGGGAGGAGAGACTCCTCCTTGGTCCACCGACCCTGAAGGGAGTGTTGCTCCAACACCGTGCCCCAACCTCTCAGACTGGCATCCATCATCAGAAGGACCCAGTTGGAGATCCAGAAGGGACGACCCCTGCTCAATCATTGATCCTGAAGCCACCAGCTCAGTGACAGACGGACCTCCGGAGACAAAGAGATCATTTGAGACCTGATCCGGTGAGGTAGGCCGTCCCACTTGGCAAGATCCAGCTTCTGCAGAGGGCAGGAATGGAATTGAGCGTACTCCACCATGTTGAAAGCTGACACCATGAGACCTAGCACTTGCATCGCCGAATGTATCGACACTTGCGGACGAGATAGGAAGCATTGAATCCTGTCCTGAAGCTTCAGGACTTTCTCCTGAGACAAGAACATCCGCTGGATGTGAGTGTCCAACAACACCCCCAGGTGCACCATGCTCTGAGCAGGGACCAGGGATGATTTCTTCCAGTTGATGAGCCACCCGTGGGCTTGCAGAAACTGGATAGTCAGATCCAGATGGCGTAGGAGAATTTCTAGGGAATTTGCCAAGATCAACAAGTCATCCAGGTACGGTAGGATCCTGACCCCTTGACGGCGAAGTACAGCCATCATTACCGCCATGACCTTGGTGAAGACTTGCGGAGACGTGATCAAACTAAAAGGTAACGCCTGAAATTGGTAATGGAGGTTGCAAACTGCTAAGCTCTGGTACTGCTGATGCGACACTGCAATGGGAATATGCAGGTAAGCATCCTGTATGTCCAGGGAGACCATATAATCCCCAGGTTCCAAGGCCAGAACAATAGAGCGAAGAGTTTCCATACAAAACTTGGAGACCCTCACAAATTTGTTCAAGGACTTGAGGTTGAGAATGGGCCAGGAGGACCCATTCGGTTTCGGGACTAGGAACAGCGGTGAATAGTACCCCTTGCCTCTCTGAGCCAGAGGCACCTGTACTACCACTCCTGTGTCCAGGAGGGACTGTACCACCGAATGAAGAGTTTTTGCCTTCACCTGATCCAAAGGGACGTCTGTCAGGCAAAATTGATGAGGGGGACAATTCTTGAAGAGTACGGCGTAACCTCAAGTGACAACTTCTCGTACCCAGGCATCGGAAGTGGTCCTTAACCATTCCTGGGTATACCCTAGAAGTCGGACCCCCACCCTGGGATCCCCCAGAGGGAGGCCCGCCCCGTCATGCGGCAGGCTTGTCAGTTTAGAAAGCAGGCTGACTGGCAGCCCAGGCCCTTTTGGGTTTGGGCTTATTGGGTTTGGAAGTGCGTACCTGTTTCGGGTACGCCTGTCCTTTTGCTTTCCCTGAAGGACGAAAAGGAGCGAAATGGAGTACTCCTAGCCTTCGGCACCGAAGGAGCAGTACTAGGTAGACACTTTCTGATGATTAAACCTGTCCGGTTTCTTAGGGGCAGCATCAGACTCCGGGTCATCATCAACTTGAACAATGAGCCTGATAGCTTCCAGCAAGTCAGGAACATCCACCTGTGAAACAGCTTCCTCATCAGAAGCATCTGGATCAGAATCTGTGGGGTCAGTATAAACGCCATCCTCATCAGACGAGGTGTCTGAGACGTTGGTGGATTGTGAGGAAGTAATTGCCCGCTTAGAGGACCCCTTGGTAGTAGGCGGGCGAGGGTTAGATTTCTGAGTAGTCAGTGATTTGTTCAATTGCTGTAACTTACTGGACAGTTGATCTGCCCATGGCGGGTTAACCGCGGGGACCATAAGCGGTTGTACCGGCACAGGAGGTCCCATAGGGGGCATTAGTCTAGTTTCCAGCGTATTCAATAGCGTGGAGAAGGTAACCCAAGGTGGGTCATTTTGAACCCCCGTTGCTACAGTCCCACTGGGGGTAAGGAACCCCCCGGAACCTGAACCCTCAGCAGCTATGTTATCCTCAAATGTGTCTGCAGCATCAACACCACGCAATGTGGGATCAGCCCCAGCACCGTTGCCCTTTGTAGCTGACATAATCAAAAGCTCAATGCAAGGCAACACAGTACAATATCAGCAGCACAATACCTGACAAGAAAACCCTGTGCAGTGTAGTTCAGCACAAACAGGGAATTCTAGAGGTGACTAGAAATCACAGAGAAAAATACACACTGAGTATATCCTGTGAACTACCTATATTAATGATAAACCTGACGCACCTAGCCCCCTCAGGTTATAGAATATAGGGATAGCAATCTGAGTGAGATACACGAAATGGAGGTCACACAGCAGCTATATGCACACACACAGAGTCACAGTTTGTACAATGCAGAAATTGTGACATGCAATAAAACTCCACTGGACTAGCAATACAGAGTAGTACTATGTATAGCTATACACTGAATAGATATAACAATGCACAGTAAAGACTGGATGTGTATCACAGGGTACTTGTACTATATAATCCTACACTTTTTCTTAACTAACACTGTCAGCAGACATGTAGAATACTTAAGTGTCCTGTAAAATGCACAGCGCTGACAGGCAGGCGGCTTTACAGAGGAGGATTTGCCCAAACAGTCCCAGGATCAGCTCAGCTTGTCCTAATGGCACCCAAACGCTGACAGGGAGTGAGGGAGAGAAAGATATGCAGCTCCAGGGTGGGAACATTTACTCTAAATGGTGTCCTGGGACTGGGTGAGGGGCTACAGGTCAAAGCCTTATCCCCCTGCTGGACTTCACCACTGGGTACTGGGGGCTTAAATAAATGGTTTTATGAGAGAAAACTGACCTGTGCCCATGACCTGGTGGTCTAGTGGGGTCCCTCTACTGCCACAGTGTCCACACCAGCGCGCGCGGCCCGCCTCCCACCGGCCGCGCGGGATCGCTATTTACAGCGGGTCCCGCCGGGGGGACCCACTTACCTCCTCCCTGAGTGCGGCCACGCGATCCAGGAGAAAACCGGAGCCTCCGCTGTAGGTACCCGGCAACCAGGGCGCGGGAGTGTACAGCGCTGCTGGGGGAGGTGATGGAGCTGCAGTAGGAGATGTTTGACTGACATCCAGCACTTACAGTGCCTCTGCTGCAGCCCTTGAAGTCTTTTACTTTAAAAAGCCTTTTCCTAGGGTTGCTGGAGCAGCCCATTACTCCCCCCCCCCACACCCCCCTGTTGTATGCCTGCTTACTGCATGGCATCAACTACAAAACTGAGTTCCTGTGCACGGAGGCGGGGTTATAGAGGAGGCGGCGCTATGCATTCTGGGAAGAAGGTCAAAGCTTTGAGCCTGTTGGTGCCTCAGATCAAGATTCTACTCTACACCCCAATGTCATTCCCTGTGGTGCCCAGTGTACCCCACAGCAGAAAGGGGAATTGTCTACCTCTTGAAACTCAAAAGAATACAACTGTAGCATAAAACAGCGAAAGATGACGGGTAAATGAATAACACATTTAATATAACATCATATTAAGATAGAATAAAAAATATGTATTAAAATAATACAGACGAGACAACTGTGAAAACTGACATACAGTATGTTTCAATGAAATGTAATAAAAGATCACATAATAGTTCACAGGAGCAGATAATCTAGAAAAGGTGAGTATATCTTATAATAAGTTATTTAGTAGACACATCCGGCCAGATTCAAATTTCCGTTCCCCCTCCCGCCTCCGATCGCGCCTGCCGGCAGTATTCTAATGTTACTGCCGATGGGAACTACAATTCCATTTCAGCTCGCTACCCACGTGTAAAGAGACCCGTTTGGGTGTCCAAACATGTCTCTTGGTGATCGCGGCCATTACTTTAGTTGGGTTTAGGCGCTTGACCCGCCTACTGTAAATCAGACTGTAATGCACATTCGAATATCGCCCCTCTATCTCCTGTCACTTTAGACAGGAGATAGCGGGTGCAATATCATTTGAATCCGGACCATTTTTTAAGCATTTTGTAACAAATAAATGATATCCTTTATTATAAGTTACTGTATGCTCACCTTTTCTACATTATCTGGACCTGGGAACTATTATGTGATATTTTATTACATTTCATTGAAACATATGTCCGTTTTCACAGTGGTCTCATCTGTATTATTTTAACACATACTTTTTATTCTATCTTAATATGATGTTACATTAACGTTTTTATTAATTTACCCATCATCTTGGCACTCTTTTATCCTACATCTGCATACAAAGGCGCAGTGTCAGTCTCAGACATTTCGACAATCGATCATTTGAGTACCCCTGTGGTCACGCAAAAGCGTCGCGTGTATTACGACACTAAGGTTAATATGCAGATGGACGATAATCGCTCAACTGCGAAGACATTGGCATAGGAGGACATATCTGAATTAGGCCCTTGGAACGATAAACATGTACAAATGTGATACATTAAACAAAGTAACCTTGATGTCTTATTTACACTTATAACTTACAATGGGGGAGATGCACTAAGCAGTGAAAAGAGTGGAGAAGTAAGCTAGTGGAGAAGTTGTACATGACAACCAATCAGCTGCTCTGTATAATTTTATAGCATGCAAATTCTAAATGTTACTTCAATGCTAATTGGTTGCCATGGGCAACTTCTCTGCTGGCTTCCTTCTACACTCTTTTCACTGCTTAGTACATATATCCCTTAGTGAGGCTGGTAAAGGCATTATTTCACAAATAATAAACATTTTGTGTGCCTACATTTGGTAGTATATACATTTATTTACTCCCATTGCAAGCTAAGAAGATTGCTTTGAAATTCAAATAGTTTACATCTCAATGATAAAAAAAAAAAGTATATAACATACGAATTCTGTCTGAAGAGCTTTCAGTCCTGGCTGGTGAACTAGAAACGCTGCTGCTCCTGTGAGAAGACGGATGACTGCCCGGTCTTCGTCCATCTTCCAGGGAAGGTACAGGGGATGGACTGTCTGGAACCCGTTCCTATTTGTAGAAAAACAACATTATTTGAATTCATTATTATTGTTCATTTCAAGCATAAGACCCAATCACATAACAATAGGTAAATGATTGTTATAATGACAATGCATTAATAATTGCTAAAATGAAAGCCTACTCTGCAAAATCCTTTAGGCAGTCAAGCATCAGCGACAAAGAGCTGTCAACATTTTAAGTTACGATATGTACATGGTTAGGCAACAAACCCAACAAAAGACATCAGTTATGAATAAAGCTCATAGTATTTGTGCTCTATCCTTTATTCGAAGACATTATCATGCAAATATATTACTTTAACTTTGGAAAGATGATTCAATATTTGCTGTTGAAATATGAAATAGCTGAAGATCTGTTCCTAAAGGAATAAATGACAGTTGTGAAAGCTTATCTTTCACCATGCAGTTCTACAGGTTTTCTATTTCTGCAGCTAATGCAGTCATAAAATATAATCAGATATAAGGGTTAGAATACAATCGCTACGTTTGACGTAATCCTTTGCAACAAAATATAACATTGTAAAATGTATGAAAATATCCCCTTCAGTGTCTTCAGCATGTACAGGTCATGGTAATCATACACAGAGTGATTCATGACTGCCAGACTCAGCTATCCTTGCCTGTTACAGCTCCTCTGCCATTCACCCATCTCATATATCTAAACATTCTATTACAAAAGGACATCTAATGCTCATCTCATTTCAGAAAGGGCAGATTCAAAAAATATCTCAGCACGAGGCCAAGGCAGCTACATAATACATCCCATAAAACCATGTAGAGTCCTCAAAATGTAATTTCAGACAGGTTGACCTAAGGTACTGCTTTCTTAGCATCCTTTTAGATGTTTATAATCGTTATAATCTGAATAATATGTTCTTTTCTGACAATAAAAACAATCTTTGTTTTTATTTATTCAGCTTTATTGTACAGGACTCCTATATAGAACTATAATAAAATAAGTGTATATATATATATATATATATATATATATATATATATACTGCTCACAAAAAAAAGGGAACACTAAAATAACACATCCTAGATTTGAATAAATGAAATATTCTTATGAAATACTTTGTTCTTTACATAGTTGAATGTGCTGACAACAAAATCACACAACAAATATCAATGGAAATCAAATTTATTAACCCATGGAGGTCTGGATTTTGAGTCACACTCAAAATTATAGTGGAAAAACACACTACAGGCTGATCCAACTTTGATGTAATGCCCTTAAAACAAGTCAAAATGAGGCTCAGTAGTGTGTGTGGCCTCCACGTGCCTGTATGACCTCCCTACAATGCCTGGGCATGCTCCTGATGAGGTGGCGGATGGTCTCCTGAGGGATCTCCTCCTAGACCTGGACTAAAGCATCCGCCAACTCCTGGACAGTATGTGGTGGAATGTGGCATTGGTGGATGGAGCGAGACATGATGTCCCAGATGTGCTCAATTGGATTCAGGTCTGGGGAACGGGCGGGCCAGTCCATAGTATCAATGCCTTTGTCTTGTAGGAACTGCTGACACACTCCAGCCACATGCTAGCATTGTCTTGCATTAGGAGGAACCCAGGGCCAACCGCACCAGCATATGGTCTCACAAGGGGTCTGAGGATCTCATCTCGGAACCTAATGGCAGTCAGGCTACTTCTGGCAAGCACATGGAGGGCTGTGCGGCCCCCCAAAGAAATGCCACCCCACACCATTACTGACCCACTGTCAAACCGGTCATGCTGGAGGATGTTACAGGCAGCAGAACGTTCTCCTTGGCACCTCCAGACTCTGTCACATCTGTCACATGTGCTCAGTGAGAACCTGCTTTCATCTGTGAAGAGCACAGGGCGCCAGTGGCGAATTTGCCAATCTTGGTGTTCTCTGGCAAATGCCAAACGTCCTGCACGGTGTTGGGCTGTAAGCACAACCCCCACCTGTGGACGTCGGGCCCTCATACCACCCTCATGGAGTCTGTTTCTGATCGTTTGAGTAGACACATGCACATTTGTGGCTTGCTGGAGGTCATTTTGCAGGGCTCTGGCAGTGCTCCTCCTGTTCCTCCTTGCACAAAGGCGGAGGTAGCGGTCCTGCTGCTAGGTTGTTGCCCTCCTACGGCCTCCTCCACGTCTCCTGATGTACTGGCCTGTCTCCTGGTAGCACCTCCATACTCTGGACACTACACTGACAGACACAGCAAACCTTCTTGTCACAGCTCGCATTGATGTGCCATCCTGGATGAGCTGCACTACCTGAGCCACTTGTGTGGGTTGTAGACTCCGTCTCATGCTACCACTGGTGTGAAAGCACCGCCAGCTTTAAAAAGTGACCAAAACATCAGCCAGAAAGCATAGGAGCTGAGAAGTGGTCTGTGGTCACCACCTGCAGAACAACTCCTTTATTGGGGGTGTCTTGTCAATTGCCTATAATTTCCACCTGTTGTCTATTCCATTTGCACAACAGCATGGGAAATTGATTGTCAACAGTGTTGCTTCCTAAGTGGACAGTTTGATTTCACAGAAGTGTGATTGACTTGGAGTTACATTGTGTTGTTTAAGTGTTCCCTTTATTTTTTTGAGCAGTATATATATATATATATATATATATATATATATATATTTATATATACAGGTTGAGTATCCTTTATCCAAAATGCTTGGTACCAGAGGTATTTTGGATATGGGATGTTTCCGTATTTTGGAATAATTAAATACCATACTGAGATATCATGGTGATGGGACCTAAATATAAGCACAGAATGTATTTATGTTTCATATACACCTTATACACACAGCCTGAAGGTCATTTAATACAATATTTTTAATAACTTTGTGTATTAAACAATGTTTGTGTACATTGAGCCATCAAAAAACAAAGGCTTCACTATCTAACTCTCACTCAAAAAAGTCTGTATTTCGGAATATTCCGTATTTCGGAATATTTGGATATGGGATACTCAACCTGTATATACACACACACACACACACACACACACACACACATATAAACACGTACATAGGGGGTTATTCAGGTTTGTTTGGAAACCAAAAAAGTAAGCAAATGGGCCAAACCATGTTGTACTGCAGGTAGGGCAGATTATGTAACATGTGCAGAGAGATTTAGATTTGAGTGGGTTATATTGTTTCTGTGTATGGTAAGTACTAGCTGCTTTGTTTCTCCACTGGAATTTAGATTTCAGTTTGAACACACCCACCCAAATCTAACTCTCTCTGCACATGTTATATCTGCCCCCCCTGCAGTGCACATGGTTTTGCCCATTTGCTTACTTTTTTGGTTTGCTAAAAAACTTAATTAATGGCCATAATGCCCTGGAGGACACTGAAAAGTCTTTCAGCCATATATATAGTAAGAGGGGGTTCTACAAAATCTTTTGAAGGACAATTTCTAATTTAACTGCAGTAGAACGTGTCTTAGTCAGACACCCTCCCGCAGGATTTTTGTGAGTATCATTTTATTTACAGGTACCCCATGGATTCTACTGGTGAAGGGGACCGAGTCGGCGTGTCAACATAGGTAAGTATGCATGTGTTGGCGTGCATGTATGTAATAAAGTTTTACTATCACGGTGTGTGTGTACTGTTTTTATTTGGGTATTTTTTTGCAGTAGAACTACAGGTACCAGCGGGCCCGTTTCCCCCCCGCATGCTGGTACTTGTAGTTCTCCAGGTACCAGCTTGTGGGCTAGGCTTGCTGGGACTTGTAGTTCTGCTACAAAAACAATATTCTTTAATTTGTCACTTGGCTATCAGCCTCCCATCCGCCGCCTTTGGATGGGGGGACAGCCTCAGGCTTCACCCCTGGCCCTTGGGTGGTTGGAGGGGGGGACCCCTTGATTTAAGGGGTCGCCACTCCTCCAGGGTACCCCAGCCAGGGGTGACTAGTTGGGGATTTAATGCCACGGCCACAGGGACCGGTATAAAAGTGTCTCCCAGCTGTGGCATCATCTCTCCAGCTAGTGGAGCCCGGTGCTGGTGTGAAAAATACGGGGACCCCTACGTCTTTTGTCCCCCGTATTTTTTGCACCAGGACCAGACGCAGAGCCCGGTGCTGGTTGTTAAAATATGGGGGAACCCCTGTCAATTTTTTCCCATATTTTTACAACCAGGACCGGCTCAAAGAGCCTGAGGCTGGTTATGCTTAGGAGGGGGGACCCCACACATTTTTTTCTTGATTTTTAACCCATTTCCCCCCCCTTCCCACTGAAAAACATGCTCTGATCTCTCCATATTATTTTAGTCAGTAAAAAAAAATATTCTTTAAAAAAATATATTAAATAATACTTGTGGCTCCTAATAGACAAACCCAAGTAGATAATCCCTTCTAATATAAATAGATATGCTATTAGCAATAAAAAAAACATGTTTTAAAAAAATTATATTAGATCCCGCCAGCAAAATGAGGCTGACTGAAATTGACGAAATTACTGTCGAAAAGCACTGTTGTCGAATCGACATTCTTCAATTGAATATACTTTTGTCGAAAAGCCGCATTTTTACCATTGCAGACATGTCAAATTTGACAACTGTCGAATTGCAAAAAGTCGAATTTGAAACGGACGTTTTTTTGTCGAAAAGTACTGTATTGCATTGTCGAATCAGTTTTTTGTGTCGAAAATGCCCCGTTTTTCAACATTTGCAGCAATTCGACCGCAATTGCATATACCCCACAGTTTGATAATCACTGGTATAGCCACAATATCTGCTGGTCTGACAGGCATTTTATCTGACTGTGTATGCTCAGAATTACCTGTGTAGCTGTTTCTCAATGGTCATTACACTTTACTGATACCCATATTTTAATAAAAACATGTGCTGGAACAGCCATAAAGAGATACTGTGCTAAACATGGAGTGTGAGTCTGGGTGTTGCTGTGCTGTTGGAAGAGAATGCAGGGGAAGAAGAATGTGCATCTGGATGCTGATGGTGTGTCGGTTCTGGGGGAGGGAAGAGGGGGGTGGGAGGGGCCACCTGATTAACGGGAGCAGGAGGCCGGGAGTGCCATTGCAGGAGAGTAGGTAAGTATGATGCAGGGGGAGGACAGTGTGTGCATGGGTGCTCCAAGGAGTGCTGGAAGTGAATGAAGGGGAAGGAGAGTATGTGCCTGGGTGCTGCTAGAGTGTTGGAAGTAAATGAAGGGGGAAGATTGTGTGTGGCTCGGTGCTGCTGGGCTGTTTGAAGTGAATGCATGGAAAGAAGAGTGTGTGTCTGGGACTCTGAGTTCTCCTGGTGTGTCGGAAGTGAATGCAGGCGGGGGGGATGTGTCTGGGTGCTGCTGGGGTGTTGGCAGTGAAGGCAGGGGGTGGGGGAGTGTGTCTGGGTGATCCTGAAGTGTTGGCAGTGAATTTACAGGGAAAAGAGTGTGTCTGGGCACTTCTGAAGTGTTGGAAGTGAATGTAGGGGGAGGAGAGTGAGTGTCTGGGTGCTCCTGAAGTGTTGGTAGTGAATTTATTGGGAGGAGAGTGTGTCTGAGTGCTCCTGGAGTGTCGGAAGTGAATGCAGGGGGAGAAGAGTGTGTCTGGGTGCTCCTGAAGTGTCGGAAGTGAATGTAGGGGGAGGAGAGTGAGTGTCTGGGTGCTCCTGAAGTGTTGGTAGTGAATTTACGGGGAGGAGAGTGTGTCTGAGTGCTCCTGGAGTGTCGGAAGTGAATGCAGGGGGAGAAGAGTATGTCTGGGTGCTCCTGAAGTGTCGGAAGTGAATGTAGGGGGAGGAGAGTGGGTGTCTGGGTGCTCCTGAAGTGTTGGCAGTGAATTTACGGGGAGGAGAGTGTGTCTGAGTGCTCCTGGAGTGTCGTAAGTGAATGCAGGGGGAGAAGAGTGTGTCTGGGTGCTCCTGAAGTGTCGGAAATGAATGTAGGGGGAGGAGAGTGAGTGTCTGGGTGCTCCTGAAGTGTTGGCAGTGAATTTATGGGGAGGAGAGTGTGTCTGAGTGCTCCTGGAGTGTCGGATGTGAATGTAGGGAGAGGAAAGTGTGTCTGAGTGCTCCTGGAGTGTCGGAAGTGAATGTAGGGGGAGTAGAGTGAGTGTCTGAGTGCTCCTGAATTGTCGGAAGTGAATGTCGGGGAAGGAGAGTGTGTCTAGGTGCTCCTGGAGTGTTGGAAGTGAATGTAGGCGAAGGAGAGTGTGTCTGGGTGCTCCTGGAGTGTTTTAAGTGAATGTAGGGGGAGGATAATGTGTGTCTTCGTGCTGCTGGAGTTTCGGAAGTGAATGCCGGGGGAGGAGAATGTGTGCCTGGGTGCTGCAGGTATGTTGGCGGTGAAAACAGGTGGGATGGGGGGGGGCTGTATACTCCTGGAGTGTTGGTAGTGGATTCACTGGAAGGAGAGTGTGTGTATGGGTGCTCCCAGGAGTGTCGGAAGTGAATGCGGGGCACAGTTGCTGACTGCTGTGCTGCTCTATCTGCCCTCTTGTAACTAAAACATTCTGATTAAACGGATGCTAGGTTAATTTTTTATTATTATTATTATTATTATTATTATTATTATTAGCAGTAGTAGTAGTAGTACTGCAACATACCTTAATTACAGAAGTTTCAACCCTGGATGGCGGACTTTGTACTTGTGCAGCGGCAGCCATGTTTGCGATTGTACTGAGGTGGTTCATCTGGCTCATTGCCATGGTTACAGAAGCTGGAGGTAGGCTAACAGGAATTAGTGGGTGTGGCATCATCATAAATGGAAGTTCCAGACCTAGAAATGCAGAGCAAATAAAAGATTATGGTTGCAATTCATACTACAGTATGCTTTCAGTGTTATGTCACATGTAAGTTATATTCAGTACCACATACTTTACATAGCTACATGGCCTCCAGCTTTAGGTTTAAGTTGTTGCTAAATAAAAAAAACAAAAAATACATGTGGAAATTCTGCAGTACTGTAGTTCACCTTGTATTGTTCCGTTATTTCCACACATGCATATGTGATTTTATAACTTTCTTTATTGAAATAAAAAATCCCTTTAAAAAACTTGGGAGGATATAATTTATTTAGAAAAAAAAGCAGAGTATACATAAAATGTATTAGAAATTTTAGATAATACATTAGAAATTTAGTATAATTAAAGAATATTGATTATTTATAGCTTATGCAATCAAGAGTTCATGAAATCTATCATTCTGTTTTTGAAAGATGAACTGGGAAAGAAAAGTAATCTCATATAGAGATCACTGCTCTCTTTGCAAAGACACTGTTACAGTGCGCACAGCATACAGTATGCTTACTATCCCAGGATGTGTGGGAGGCCCCCACAATTTGTGGAGTCCTCGTGAATCCTAGGAAAAGTAGGCCCCGATGATGTGAATTGCATTGGCATGTCACACACTCAAAACTTTCCCATAGATCTCTAGATCCAAAACGTTATCAGGTATGAAACAGAGACATCTCAGCAGGGTGGATGACAGAGGAGGGAATGGAAAAGCATGTTCTACTTTCCTCAATCTCAGTTTTGTCTTTTGCTTAGGAAAGACATTCATGTGCACTGCACCAGAGTCCCTACATAAAGAGAAATGATCTCTAAATAAACCACTGTCTCGCCTCCATTTACCTGTCAAAACAACAATGTAGAAGAAACATAATTAACTAATGCTTGTAGGAAAACATTACAATAAGGTTCTACAATAAAAAAAAAAAAAGCTTTTTTTCTTCTCACAAAAATAATGTCTTAATACAATATTTTAAACAGCTTTAGGGGTATATGCAATTGCGGTCGAATTCCGGCTGGAATTCGACCGTTTTTAAATTCGACACAATTCGACAGTCAGATACCCTCCCACCGGGACCCGAATTCGACATATTCAATAAAAAACGGATTCGACAGTCCCACTGTCCAAAAACGGACCAATTGACAATAGTGTGCATCCTGGATTCGACTTCATGGATGGCACAAAAGTGTTTAAAAAATCTGGAAAAAAAATGCATGGGGTCTCCCCTCCTAAGCATAACCAGCCTCGGGCTCTTTGAGTCGGTCCTGGTTGTAAAAATACGGGGGAAAAATGACAGGGGATATTTTGTCACTTGGCTATCAGTCTCCCATCTGCCGCCCTTGGATGGGGGGGGGACAGCCTCGGGCTTCACCCCTGGCCCTTGGGTGGCTGGAGGGGGGGACCCCTTGATTTAAGGGGTCCCCACTCCTCCAGGGTACCCCGGTCAGGGGTGACTAGTTGGGGATTTAATGCCACGGCCGCAGGGGCCAGTATAAAAGTGTCCCCCGGCTGTGGCATTATCTCTCCAGCTAGAGGAGCCCGGTGCTGGTGTGAAAAATACGGGGACCCCTACGTCTTTTGTCCCCCGTATTTTTTGCACCAGGACCGGACGCAGAGCCCGGTGCTGGTTGTTAAAATACGGGGGAACCCCTGTCAATTTTTTCAAATTTATTCCCATATTTTTACAACCAGGACCGGCTCAAAGAGCCCGAGGCTGGTTATGCTTAGGAGGGGGGATCACACACATTTTTTTCTTGATTTTTAACCCATTCCCACCCCTTCCCACTGAAAAACATGCTCTGATCTCTCCATATTATTTTAGTCAGAAAAAAAAAATATTCTTTTCAAAAATATATTAAACAATACTTGTGGCTCCTAATAGACAAACCCAAGTAGATAATCCCTTCTAATATAAATAGATATGCTACTGTATTAGCAATAAAAAAAACACTAAAAAAAAACATGTTTTTTAAATTTTTTATTAGATCCCGCCAGCAAAATGAGGCGGACTGAAATTGACAAAATTACTGTCAAAAAGCACTGTTGTCGAATCGACATTGTTCGATTGAATATACTTTTGTCGAAAAGCCGCATTTTTACCATTGCAGACATGTCGAATTTGACAACTGTCGAATTGCAACAAGTTGAATTTGAAACGGCTATTTTTTTGTCGAAAAGTACTGTACTGCATTGTCGAATAATTTTTTTGTGTCGAAAATGCCCCATTTTTCGACATTTGCGGCAATTCGACCGGAAATTGCATATACCCCACAATCTGTTAAAAAATAAATCTAAAAATACAAAAAAAAATTCCACCATCAGTTTAAAACTACTTATCAAGGTCCATTTGAGGCGTTATACATAACAATATATGAAGCATGGATGAAACAAAAGTTTATATTGTCTAAAGTCGCAACTTCAGAATGAACAGTTACATGAGAATATGAGTTCTTTTATATATTTGAGCCAGACTTGATCTCTGGCCACATGTTTCAGATTCTTCCACATTAATAAACAAAAACACTTCTGATTATCAAGGTAGATTATGTCCAATAATCTCATATGAAGCATATTCTTTAATGGAAGTACTAAGATACATGAATTTGTTTACTGTTTAATATTTCACAACAAAAAAGCACAGTTTTGAAACTATCTGGCTGGCCATCTGTGTTCTAAGATGATTTATCATTAATAAACATAAGCAGTTACTTGCCAAACGGAAGTTAATAGAATTATCTTTCAACTATGTAATAAGCTTCAGAGAAATATATTTGTTTCGTTATAAACGTCCTTGTGAAGGGAAATTATATGATATGTTGTAAAGGATTGAGACCTGTACTATCTATACTTTTCTACTACAGTATATGGCAGAACAAGTCTTAAACCCAATCATTCTGAAGTAGTGTAACTCAGCGCATCATCATGCTGTCATATTCCGTACAAAAATGAAATGAATGAACTGTCATGGCAGCAGTAATATACAGTAAACGCCAACAAACTTTTTTTCATAATTAATTTAAATATATGCAAATCACATTTGAAAAACTTTGCTGAAAATGTTTTCTCTGCTCAGTACAGAGAGCACAGACGACAGTACCGTCCATAATCATAGCAAGATCTGAGATAATGAAACTGATGTAAGAAAATTGGATGTAAAGATTATATAAGCGATTTCATTTTTTTAAATATTTTTTAGTTGAAACCAAATTTAAAACAACTTATATAACAAATGCTTGTGGTTCTATATCTAATAGTTATGAGTGATGAATGGCAGCATTTCGTACCATTTGGCAGCAGGTGATTCTGTTGCAGAGAGTTGAGAGGATGAGTAACTGGAAGATTATGCTGTCCAGGCAAGCTGGGATGGTTAACAGAGGTTTGTGATCCTTGGGTAGGGAGAGACTGAAGTTTTTCTTTCTCCCAAGAACCATCACTGCTCCCTGTAGAAATGAATATACATGATTTGATTTTAGGATGTTTGAAGTATCCATAAGCAAGATCATGGAATTAACATATTTCCCATTAGTTTTACTGATCTCATCATTTAATATAATTTAGTAAATCAAAGGTATAAGGTAAAACAGATGTGTCGGTTTAGACACACAAAGTTTTTGGGTGACATCATATTTTATTGTATTGTGGTAAAAGTATTTGGACTCTGGAGAGGGATGCACTTCCCATTTTTGATTCTCATTGGCATGAATGCATTGGAAGTTCCAAGTACTGCAGAGTAGAGGTGATGTAACAAGTATACATTTAGAATATCAACCTGGTCTGAATGTCAACAGGGACTGGAGGTCACCATTCAACATATCAATATTCACAATACCTGTACTGACAATGACATGATGATATGAGATAATGTTAATATTGTGAATTTTATCAGAAAATGTCAACAGCCGCTTTTATGGTTCGTTTTAGGGTATGGCTGTGTGTTAGGATAAGGCTGCAATTAGGGTCAGCTTTAGGGTTTGGGTTCATGAAGAATGCTATGGAAATACACATGGCCAACATGTCTTCATTGTGTAAATTTTGACATTGTGAATGTTGACCTCCCATCCACGTCAACATTCTGACCATGTTAAGTGTGCTAGTAGAAGATCAGATATAACACGGTACTTGTAATATACATATGTACATTTACAATCGTATAATAAAGAGTGAAGAAGTATGACTTCTGACACTGAGCCAATGCTGCTGAAGTATTACATTAACAGGGCTGCATTTTTGTGATAACTACATTCTAGCAGGTCTAATTCTGTTATGTAATCCAATAATGTTTAAGGAAAAGCAAGAGGCAAGCCTTGGTGACTGCAGATATTATAAGCCACATCAGATGTATTTGATCAGGTCCTTGCCTTGCAGCCGTGTGCTTTTACATGGTGGCATATCTCCAGAGTTTATTTTGATATACATATACTTTACAATATGGAGTCCTTTATCCCACATATGTAATCCCTGCCTTAAAAATGTGTTAACTTTGGTGCCCAGCCAGAAGTAGAATAAATAAGTAGAATACATTTGTAAGATGTATGGTGAATGCTACATACACACCAAATTGTAATGACAGAAGGCAAATTGGATCATAGTTAATATCAAAATGGACTAAAATCTCTCATTTTCCTATGCTGAATATTTGCAAATTATTTGCATTACTTCCTATGGTTTTCAAAGTTTGCATAGATTCCACTTCCAAAATGGGTCACACAATACAGAGAATACTGGTTAAAAGGGCTATTGTTTTTAACGGTTACATATTTCATTGTGTGAAAGACATACAATACAGTATTCAGATGTGCGTATTTTATACATTCATATTGTAATTGCATGTTCTTCTAAGCATTTTATCCTAATGAATAAATGAGTTTGTCCTTTATGTATAAAATATAGTTTATATTTGTTGCAACAGATTTTTAATAATAAATGATTTTAGGTTTGCTTGAACATATTCAATAAAGTGTGATTAATTTGGTTTTTCAAAAATGCAAACTAGACATTACTATATTACTTTGCAAAATGCACAGCTTGCAACATTATTGTCTCAGTGGGATCTTAAATTGAATTGTAAAATGTGTCTTATTTCCAGTTTGATTTATGTAAGAAATTGCAGAGGATAATGCCCTTTTTGAAGTTTCATTGCTTCCTGCATGAAAAAAACAGTACTCAAGAAACCATGTTATATAGAGCTGTAAATTACTGAAACGTTGTAATGCATATTTGTGACAAGGATGTCATGTTCCCATGTTTGATTTTTATAACTTGTTTTTTATTGCAGCTTTGTATTGTGGCATATTATATGATGAATCTTACAGTACACATGTTCAGTGATTTTATTGCTGTAGTCTAAGTAATTACAAAATCTCTTTCTACTCTCAAAAAAGGGTCTTCCGGTGCCCTAAGAATTAATCTATGATACCATTTAACTTAGCTTTTTGAAGTAAATATCACTAGATAAAAGCCAGCTGCCTCTGTATAATGGCATACTTGAATGAATGTAACAGTGTTTGAAAATGAGTACAAATCTTCTAAAAAGCTTCATTTCCATAAGAAAGCTTAGAGATCTACAAAAGAATAAATTCTGAAACAGAAGTAACCAGTAGAAAGCAAAATAGATTAAAGGCCAGCCAAATTCGCTCCTTGTTTGCATGGCCTTGGCGGTCTCTGCTATCAATTATAGGTGAAAATCACTAGCAAAAGCTATGAGTAACATATACGGTACGTCTGAATTATCATGGTACTTTTAATAATCACATGGTCAAAAAGCAGAGTAGTCATTTAAACTTTTCTTCAATAGTAAATAGTCCTAAATAGCCATGGAACATTAATTGAGAATGAATGCATTAATTGAGAATGGGAACATAAGTACAGTAACACAGGTGGATATGTCCTATGTAAGGTCCATTCTGTTCCATTTTATTACAGATGGATGGAACACAAACAGTCAATGGCCCTCATTCCGAGTTGATCACTCGCTAGCTGCTTTTAGCAGCATTGCACGCGCTAGGCTGCCGCCCTCTGGGAGTGTATCTTAGCTTAGCAAAATTGCTAACGAAAGATTAGCAGAATTGCTATTAAATATTTCCTTGCAGTTTCTGAGGAGCTCCAGACCTACTCCTAGATTGCGTTCACCTCAGTCCGTTTAGTTCCTGGTTTGACGTCACAAACACGCCCTGCGTTCGGCCAGCCACTCCCCCGTTTCTCCAGACACTCCCGCATTTTTACCTGACACACCTGCGTTTTGTAGCACACTCCCGGAAAATGCTCAGTTACCACCCAGAAACACCCCTTTCCTGTTAATAACTCACCGATCAACAGAGCGACTGAAAAGCACCGCTCAAGCAACAGCAAAACTACTAAGTTTTGTGTTAAATAACTTAGCGCATGCACGCTGTGTACCATGCACATGTGCATTTTTCACCTAATCGCAGAACAGCGAAAAAAGGCAACGAGCGAACAACTCGGAATGACCACCAATGTCCTAAATATCATACCAATAATTGATTTCCATGCAAATTTACTAGAGCTGTCCACGCACATATGAGAAAATGTGCAATGTACAGGGTTGAACCAAACTGATGTATGTACTGTACATGAATGTTTATTATAAAAATAACATAGCATACTATAATAAAGCACTAATACATGTATAAAATTGTGCAAAGTATATAATTGTATCACTGACATCTAATACTGAATTTATTAGGCAAGGTCCATAATCATCCAAACACTCCTTCCTTTTGCGTAAATATGGTCAAGTAACTCCTCGGGTAGGCAGGGCATAGTTAATATTACATTATGGCTATATTTAGAAATTATTATAAAATATATGTGTATATGTATTGAGTATTGAAATCCTTGCTTTATAATTGAAGAGTACTGTTGTCACTTAGAGAAAAACTATAACATGATTGAATGTAAAACACACATGAATACAGCCTACAGCTTTGCTCCATTATATGTCTACATACAGTAGCTCCTTGATTATACTTGTGATATATTTTATAGTACACATATATAATGTAATGTGGTCATTGTCAGGTTCAGCAAATATAAGTAGAGGTAGTAAAATGGAAGAAAACTACAAATTACATTAATTATTTTATGCTCAAATGTTAAGTGTATTGTATCAAAGTTACTGTATTCAGCTGAACCGCTTTATACATTTGTCAAGCTGTTGTGGTCATTTGTGGGTGGGAGATCCCACCATATACCTATCTAGAGTGTGTCTCATGTTTCTAGTGCCAATTTATAGTTTTATTCTTGTGACCTATGCTGTATTTGTGAAACACAATATGCTGACAGGAGCATGGGTGGGGGGCAAAATATGGTGTCAGGGGCATTACAGTGGGACAATAATATGGTGACAGGGGCATATGAGGGCATAACATTGTGTCAGGGGCATTACAGTGGGAGCATAATATGGTGACCGGGGCATAACTGTGGGTGCTTAATATGGTGACAGGGGCATTACAGTGGGGGTATAATATAGTGAAAAGGGAATAACTGTGGGTGCTTAATATGGTGACAGGGACATTACTGTGTGAGGCATAATATGGTGTCAGGGGCATTACTGTGGTGGCTTAATATGGTGACAGGGACATTACCTTGTGAGGTATAATATGGTGTCAGGGGCATTACTGTGGTGGATTAATATGGTGACAGGGGCATTATTGTTTGGGGCAAAATATGGTATCAAGGGCATTACTGTGGTGGCTTAATATGGTGCAAAGGGCATTACTGTGTGGGGCATAATATGGTGTAAGGGACACTATGTTGGTGAAAAGTTGCCTTTTCCTGCAAGACCACACCAGTTGAAGCAAAGCCACGCCCATTACCATGAGGCAACACCCCCTTTTAATTTTTATATGTATATGGGGGAACGACACTTTTTTTTAGAGAACTGGAAGCCAAATTATCTAGTAATGGCCTTTGATTAAAAGAATCAACTTTTATTTTTTTTATCTTTCAGAGAAATCAGATGAGGGGGAATGTAATAGTGTGTTAGAATAAGGAAGTGAGAGATTTTGTGAGAGTTCTCCTGGGTTTTTTTTAAAGTGTCAATCATTTACATGGCAAAATCAACCTGGTTTTGACATGAGAATGATTAGCACCTTAAAAAACAGGAGAACTCTCACAAAATCTCTCACTTCCTGATTCTCAAACCCTATTACATTTCCCCCCAGATCTAAAACCAAACCCAAAACACTTGATGGTGGATTTGCAAAACCAAAACATGATGGTGATTTAAAACCAGAACTAAAGTATAACATGTAAATCTGTGCCCATCTCCATTAATTTGCAGGCAAAGAAGAGTATCCAATTAGCCGCAATTCTTTTCTTTTTTTATTGCCGATTTGTTTTGTGCTATCCGTCTGAAAAAATTAAATTTTTCTTGTGAAAACACATTGGATCTGTAAAAAGCCGCAGACCTATTTTTTTTTTAGCCCATGATCGTGGGAAAAAAAATCGCAGAATAAGTGCTGGCATCAGGGGTAATTGGATAGCCCCGGAGGAGGTAATTAGCTGTGATAATTTACTACAGCTAATAGGATATTGCCCTAAATAGTCATTTATTACAGAGGCAAAGAAGGCAAATATAGTAATTGTAAAGCAAACATTTTACATGTTCAATGTGTTTTTTGCTATCATTGCTGGTGCATACAGTAGGTCAGGTGAAAAATGTGAAAGTTGATACAGTACATTTCCTCCATTTACTGAAAAGAGTGCCTAATAGGACAGTAACACACATAATACATGATGGCTAGCACTGGACATGTCAAATTTGTGGTTTGGACATTTACTGCAGCTCTCCTCAGATTAACAGCTTTTATTTCAATAATACATGTACTCTAAATATGAAGAAAAAAAATCTCAGGTTTATGAAATGTGGATTAAAGGTAATTTAAATTCAGTTGATGATGTTGATCTACAAATCTTTATTCTTTATTTTTGTTCTGCCTTATGGTTATAGCTATTATCAGCATATTTGCTGCACAGTCATCCGGATTCTACCTCCGATCAGGTGATGTGTTAAGAATAGAAATACTATATACTTTGTTCTTAGTCAGCAGATTTGGAGACCTATGCACGATCAACTCTTGGAAAGCAAACTTTTAGTTTTACAGTATACAGATGCATCAGAATGAAATGGACATAAAGTTTCTACATTTTATAACCCACTAGATGTTGTCACCTGTTTTTTTTTCTGTCTCACTTTTATTTTATTATATAGACTTGCATTACCTTTTTTTGATATTTGACATTGTACTTTTTAGGACATCCTCACCTTTTCTCCTCTACCTCTTTGTACATGTGGCCTGTGCATTTCTGTGAGCTTTTTCCTTTCTTTTAAACTGTTATACATTTTTGCTAGTGGATAATGTTGTGATTATGTTATTGGGTAATCTTCAGGAGTGTCTTTATTTTCATCATGAGGTAGTGTGTGATGAGTAATTATGGGAAATAGCAACTGCTTGGAGACTGTAGATGTGTGTTATGCTGTATGTGGGTATTCTGTTGAAGTTCAGGGTCAGAGTTCATACCAATGTCATTACATGCGGACCACCGGGAAAAGGGTAAGTATGACAGTGGGCAGCGGGATGGGACAAAGCAGGGAGGTGGTGGACAGGACAGACCAGAGTAGTGGGGGGACAAGACCAGCAGCAGACAAAAGTGAAGGGCAGAGCAGCGGAAAGAGGGGACTATGGCCAGAGTGAGCAAGAGGCATGGAGGAAAGGGGAGGGGGAAGACTTAAGGTGCATATACACCATGGTCCCGCTCCCACCCCCCTGTGCTCGTTTGTTGTGCTGTCAGCATCCTCAAGTGTGTATACACTTGCTGATGCCCACCCCCTGCCGGTCACGATGCGTCGTTTAGTGACACATCGTGTAGTTTGTAGGCACCTTTTGTTTATCAGATCATTACAGTTTATCAGATCATTACAATTCTCATTGATCCTTTTATTGTGTAGTGCAAGCCTCTATACAACGAAAGAACAGCAGTATACTATGCTAGTTGTAAATGCCTTAATATTAAAGCAAAAAAGTTTCAAGATCATTACAGTAACACTTTACTAAAAACGGGATGTAGTTATGTGACCGGCGGTCGGAACACTATACCAATGCCGGGTTCCCACCCGCTCACCAGCCCGACAGTCGGCATGCCGACTGACGGGGACTATTCCCACTTGGGGGCTACACTGTGCTCGTCCCCCCATCGGCAATCTAAAGCTCAGGATCTCGGCGTCGGTATGGTGACCGGCGGGATCCCAAACGCCTGTCATCCGAACGCAACCCCTAAAAACAGCATAACTGGCCTGATTACAACAAAAAGAGCTTTTTGTAACGGTTTTAACACAAATTCTATGTACATGCTCAATCTATATACCAGGCATGTGCAAACTGCGGCCCTCCAGCTGTTGTGAAACTACATATCCCAGCATGACCTGACACAGTTTTGCTGTCAAAGAATGCTAAGCTGTGTAGTTTCTCAACAGCTGGATGGCCACAGTTTGGACATGCCTGCTATATACTGTACATGCCCTGACCAAATTGGTGCTCTATTTATTATTTTAGCTGGTGTTCCTGAAATGACATGGGGGCAGGCTGCCCTGCTTGCTGAGTGGTCCTTCTGGAGCAATAGAGCCCTAGGCTTTTGCTGATATGGCTATAAGTCAGTCACGTGACCTATTCCCTTAGTACAATATACAGTATGTATACATGTTTTTCTAATATACAAATGGTTTACATATACAACATATGGCACACAATATACAATAGGTTAACTTATTAAATGTGTCTCTAGCAAGGATTTGCCTCTCATATGATGGGAAAGATACAATACCAGCATCAGCAGAAATGTAGAAAAAAAAAGTCTTGGAAAAGCAGGAAAGCTCAACCTATTTAATAGACAATTATGGATGAGTGCATTATCTCACTCAAATTAAGTAAGATAAGTTAACAAAGCTTGCCAACTGAATTGCTTCCTTTCAAAAATGTTGCTTTGTCCTGTTATTCCACAGCACATAAGTTATTGATGCGTGACAGCTTAAAATATTTTTTGCCATTAACTAAAGCAAGCATGCTATTTTTGTTATTCATGAAGAAAGCTGCTTTTAGTTAAAACATAAAAATGCTAGTTACAAGGATTCTGCAAACATAACTGCTATTCCATTAAGTAAATGGTGCTATGAACAGTAAATAGTAGCCCCAAGGGAAATGTATGTATTGATTTTGCTTCCATGTTGGTTGGCTTATGTTTGCAATTGTCAACTGTAATATTAGCTTGTATAATAACTATCCTCAAAGCTACATATGGAAATGCAAATATTAATTATAAAATATTGATAACTTTCTACCCTTTAAAATCTATGCTGAGGTGATGATGTGTTTGGACATTACATTGAATACTATCAAATTAATAAAGAACATGTAATAATTACAGTATACTGACTTCAATCTGAATCGGAAAGAATAGATAACACAAATTCAGAAAGTATTGCTGCATGATAAATGTCATTGCTTATAAGCAGAACTCTGAGTATGAAAGTATAGTGTAAAGATTTTGAGGGTTGGTAGATGGCGACGTGATGCCAGGGCCGTCTTAACAGCATTGTAGGCACTGGGGAAAGCACTGCACTGTGGTCCCTACCCACTAATTCATTTGAATAAATAAAAAAGCATAACTTACTCATCCTGCAGTATCTCGCCATCTCTTCACATGCTTTAATACAGCAAATGGCTGTCAGCACTCTGATTGGTGGATAGCACCAGCCATCCACCAATCATCACACTGACAGCCATTCACTGTCTGGCTGCAGGCAGGGAGATACAATAGTTACAGAATTCTGCCTGACCGCTTTGAATGTTTGGAATTCACAATCAGTGCAGCTGGGCAGCATACCTCGATAGCACTGGAGGCACCAATCAGCCCCTGCTCGAAGGCCCCTAGAACTGTGAGGCCCTGGGCAGCTGCCCAGTGTGCCTATATGTTAAGATTGCCCTGCACACCAAGTTACATACCAAATAGTGATCATTTTTGTTCGCTAATATTTTATTTGCATGCAATTTAATTTAAAATCTGTTGTATCAAGTCTCAATTTTCTCTGTCTATATCCACTATGCCGTCTCCTACACTGAAACAATAAACATTCCTTTAGCATGTAATTACATTTTGCCAGCTACTTTTTTATTTTGTTTCTAGTTCTGTGGTGGTGATATTCATTTTTAGTAATGATGCCCTCTAATAACGTAACAAATTATTGGACTTCAAGAATGCTCAATTTTTACTTTGTAACATCAGGTGCAGAGGTCAGGATTTATTCAATTAATCAACTCAAACTCACTTTAAAACTAGCTAAAGATTAAAGAATATGTCAAGCCACAAATTCCTTTCTAATCACCAGCACCCTATTCCCCAAATTGCAGCACTATTAGGAAATATTGTAGTACTCACTTTCGCTGGCACTTTGTTACACCTTGCACCTACAGTATATGAGAGAAAAGGAGGCAGGAAAAGCACAGCGCTCATTTCTACACACTTATGGAATACACAGAGCCTTAGCGGTTGATTTATCAAGCAGTGAAAACAGTTGAGCAGTGGACCAGTGGAGGAGGTGCCCATATCAACCAGTTAGCTTCGAGGTAGCATTTACCAAGTATATTCTATAAAATGATAAGTAGAAGCTTAGTGGTTGCAGTGGGCAACGTCTCTGTTGGTCCACTTCTCCACTGCTTGATACATCAGCCAATCTGGTCTGTAAAATCTATAAGTGAATTACAAGTTAACAGAGAGCTATAGGTTCTTTTATTTCTCCCACATTATACAGTAGATTCAGGGAGATGATTCCGTGCAGCATTGATAGGCATGAGTACTTCCAGAGTCAATAACATGAGACCCCATATTCTGCTCATTGGAAAGTTTGTCAGGTGACAAAAATAAAAATGACACATGTGACTTGACATAGCTTTTAAGTGGCAGATTCAATTCAAGGCAATGTGATGATGGATATCACTGTAATGTCATATTGAGCCATTACCGCTAAATACAATAGCCAATCATTGATTTTTGGTTGCACTCCTATGGCGTTTAAAAGTACAGTACCTCCCACACAATGATGTCATTTGTGTTATGAAGCAACAGGAATGGGGCTATGATGACAAAAAGTGCATTATCAGGTCCTACGCACTACTGTGTTATGGTGCAAATCATGTCCCCACGCAGATGTGGGGCAGCACATGTGAATCATTACATCACTGCCCCACTGTCTGATGCTCGTTTTGGACATAGCCTCTGTGACATTCCATTAGGTAGTTCCAAACAGTCGTAAAGTATGGATATACCAATTCTTCAATCCAGGGCTTGATTTCTATGTTAAGTGCTAGTGTTAGGCTTCTATAATTGTGCAATAAACAGCAGGGACCCCATAGTAATCTAAAGGGTTACTCAGGAGACAATAGCTAGCACAAACTTTGTTTTAAGTCCCAAATAGTTAAAATGCCTCCTTTGAATGTCACCTTCAGCCCTGCCAACTTCACAAGACAGAGAAGCAGGATCTAGTAAGGTGGCCTACTCTCTCCCTAGGCATTTAGGAGGACTTTCAGAAATTCTGGAGCTTCCCAAGTATGGCAAGTATGGGTACCCCAGATGCATATGAAATCAAATATATTGCCCCTAGTAATTACAGTTTATCAAATATTTCACACAATAAACTCAACTGTTTGATGTTTGAGACTCCTCCACCTCAGCACTACAGATCCACCGATAGAGCATTTGTTGCTGCATCTGTATGATGTGGGGATGACAATCTAGAATTTAAGGAAAGAGTTCAGGTGTTTCTTGAGTGGATCTTGGGAAGTTTAAAACATGAGTGCAATGACTATAAGTTTTTGAGATCTCTCAAACATTCTAAAGAGAACAAGTAGTGCTACCCATAGTAACCAATCAGATAATACAGTTGCTATCATTTATCTAGTACATTCATTAAAATGATAGCAATAATTTGATTGGTTGCTGTGGGCAACACCTTCATTTGTCTTCTTTAGAAGTTTTGATACTGTATATTACAATCTCCATCAGAACCGCACTTGCAAATAATATTTAATATGTTTAACTTACAGTATAAAGCCAGAAAAAAAATAACAGATAAGAATTGACTACACATAGTAAACAGATATTAACAGAAACTGAAATATTGGGCTGTTCTGGGGACAAACCTTTTAATAGACATTCGGGCCTGGTGGCAACTATGTTGGTGCTTTAAATGCTATCAATACAATTTAATAATTTAGGGTCAGTAAGAGATTATATTACATTTCTTCCCTGCTATTCGATTCCTCTGCAAAGTGATTTCCTTTGTAAGATTATATTATTCCTTGGCTGTAGATGCTCTCATGCTGTTTTATGTGTTTTATAGATCTCTTTTATGTCTCTGATGTCTTTGTTTTCATGTAAAGCTGTATTATGAATGGTCATTTAGTTCTTAAAACTGTTACCCTTTTTGAGTAACACCTGTAAAAACCTGAAGATCTATACCAAAATAATGTATGCCGCAATGTTACATTAAAAAGCTCTTCTAATTACATTGCTTTTTAAAAACTAGTGAAGATTATCCAAAATATGAGCAAATGCAGCGCCATATTATTGTTTTGCTATGACTTCTGTTATAGGATATATTGTTTGTTGTCTGAAACTAAAAATAAGGAAAATTATTTTTTGTTATTTTTTTTTGCAAGTAACCCAATAACCGGACCACTATACAAAGGCACATAAATGCTGTCACCTGTGATTGATCCAAACTTGTTGGTGTAGTTTTCAGCAGAAAAGGCTTTTATTAAACAATAAAGCTGTTCACTCAAAGTACCGTATGATCACCATGTTCTAATACAACAAAAAAAGATTAGAATAATTTCTAATGCCCAGTGTTAGAACTCTTTAATTTTAAACTTTTTAAAACACACACAATAAAGTGGACCTAATCTATTTTTTGGCCTGAAAATGTGTCATATAGGTGTTTACGTAAAAGACAATGAAAAGGATGCAATGTAATTTCTGTGACTTAGCCATTATATTTAAAGCAACAATATTTTAAAAGCAAAACCAAATTTTGCTACTTTAAATTTAGCATCCAAATTGACAAAATCTTGTGAGTGCCTGCAATTCACAGGATATTATATTTTCCCCAGTATAATTTATACTTATATCCACTTATTTATAGGGAAAGGGTGGACATGATAGAAAATTTCAAATAGATCAAGGGTTTCAACAAAGTCCTGGAGTGAAACAGTCTTCAAATGAAATTAGAGTATTAGAATATGACGACATGCAGTGAAACTGGAGGTGGGAGGTTCCGGGGAAATTTGAGGAAAAATTACTTCACAGAAAGGGTAGTGGACAAGTGGAATAGCCTCCCATCAGAGGTGGTAGAGGTTAAGACAGTACAGCAATGTAAACATGCGTGGGATAGACATAAGGATATCCTTACAAAGAAAAAAGGATCAAATAAGGTTTTAGGTAAAAAATATGGTAAAAAAGGTGCAGACTAGATGACCCAAGTGGTTCTTATATGCCGTCAAATTCTATGTTTCTATTTTTTTTTTATTAGTTATCTTCTCTTTCAAAATATCTTATACCTATAGCCTGTTGTTCATTCTGTTCTTTGATGAACTGCAGGTAATATAGGCTCATTCCCTTACTGAGCATTCGTACATCTACTATCTCCCTATGCCACACAAATAAATAACTAATCTTAACACTGGATTATAATGTCATTTATCAATGTATTTACATATGTAAGACCTAAATTGATCCTCAAATTCTACCCAGGGTTTTTTTTTTAAATTATTATCTCTTAGGGACCTACTGTATTTATCAACCCTTTCGGCCTCATTAATCATACAGAAACAGCAACTTAAGCATGATTTTCACTAAATTAAATAAAGTCACTATTTATCAAGCCTATAATGCAGGAATTATTTACAGATATCTCCTGCATTAATGACAAATATGAACCCACCTCACAATGTATGGGGACATTACAACTGTGCTATATCAACCCAAAAAGTACCAAATTCAGGGGTTGACTCTGATAGCTAACATCATCCTTGGATGGCATTAGCTCGGTCTTTCCTGAGGGAAGAGCTTTCAGAGACTACAGAGGAATCTATTTATATCCCTCCAATCCCACTGGCTCTTACAGTGCTCTTGCAGCAAACGTGGGTAAAATAGCCCAATAGTATTATTGGGCTACTCAATTACAGACCGTTTTTACCGTGCTGTAAATGACTTATTTTTGGGTTATAACACATGGGATCCGAGACAAGTTCCCAGACTGATGCATCATCGTGCAAAAAAAATGGTCTCTGAGGGCTACTTATTCGGAGATTCTGCTGCTGTCCAGGCAATAGTATAATGAATAATTGTCCAAAATCAGTTCCCAAATCGCATCTAATAGTGACAATAACAGACCATGGATTTTAGGGCAGATGTATGTTTTTCAGGGCATATCTGTGTTTTTTGGGGCATATTGTTGTTTTTCAGGGCATATCTGTGTTTTCTACTAAAGAGGCATGTTGTTAACTATTCCCAGCAGTACTGGCCCAATCGGTGGAATATGAGTAAAATGTGAGGATTTATTATAAGAGCACAATAAAGCTATCTGACACATTAGGGGCTCAATAGTGTCTAGCCATTCTATTGTTTCAGATAGCCATTGAAATAGTGTACTTTTCATCACTGATATAAAGTACAGTATAATCAGAATTTGTCTACGTACTTTAAAAAAGACAAATAGTCTACTCTTAAAACACTATCAGATCTACAAGACTAAACGTTACTACTGACAAACAGCAAGATAAACATTACTCATTTAAATTTTTTCACTAGGAAATGTACTATTTTTTATAATAGGTTGAGTCTCCCATATCAAAATTCTTGGGACCAGAAGTATTTTGGATATCAGTTGTTTTGGAAAATACCATAATGAGATATCTTGGGGATTTGACCCATGTCTAACCACAACATGCATTTATGTTTTATATACAGTACACCTTATACAAAGCCTGAAGGTCATTTTATACAATATTTGTAATAATATTGTGCATGTTTAACTATCAGAAAGCAAAGGTGTCTGTCTCTGTCACTGTCCAAAATTTCATATTTTGGAATATTCCATATTTTGGGATTTTTGATAAGAGAGACTCAACCTGCAATTCAGGGGTGGCCAACCAGTCAGAGGCAAAGAGCCAGAAAAATATCTGTAGTCAAGACAAAGGGTGTGCTTAATAATGGGCCGTGGTCTAACTGGCACAAGACCACGCCCCATTTGTTGTGCACCCGCCTTTAGTAAGACGTTCATAGGAGCATGACCAAGGCCCTCATTCCGAGTTGTTCGCTCGGTATTTTTCATCGCATCGCAGTGAAAATCCGCTTAGTACGCATGCGCAATGTTCGCACTGCGACTGCGCCAAGTAACTTTACTATGAAGAAAGTATTTTTACTCACGGCTTTTTCTTCGCTCCGGCAAACGTAATGTGATTGACAGGAAATGGGTGTTACTGGGCGGAAACACGGCGTTTCAGGGGCGTGTGGCTGAAAACGCTACCGTTTCTGGAAAAAACGCAGGAGTGGCCGGAGAAACGGTGGGAGTGCCTGGGCGAACGCTGGGTGTGTTTGTGACGTCAACCAGGAACGACAAGCACTGAAATGATCGCACAGGCAGAGTAAGTCTGGAGCTACTCTGAAACTGCTAAGTAGTTAGTAATCGCATTATTGCGAATACATCGGTCGCAATTTTAAGAAGCTAAGATTCACTCCCAGTAGGCGGCGGCTTAGCGTGTGTAACTCTGCTAAATTCGCCTTGCGACCGATCAACTCGGAATGAGGGCCCATGTGTCACACCCCCATTTTTAGTTACACTGGGGGCGAGAAACACTGAAACATCTTACACATTACGGCAGGCAGGGTCCCCATTTTACACATTACGGCAGACAAGAGTCCTCATTTTACTCATTGCGGCAGGCAAGAGTCCACATTTTACACATTCTAGCAGGCAAAAGTCACCATTTTACACATTACGCAGGCAAGAGTTCCCATTTTATGCATTACAGCAGGTAGAATCCCCATTTTACACATAAAGACAGGCAGGGTCTCCATTTTACACATTACGGCAGACAAGAGTCCTCATTTTACTCATTGCGGCAGGCAAGAGTCCACATATTACACTTTATAGCAGGCAAGAGTCCCCATTTTACACATTATGGCAGGCAAGAGTCCCCATTTTATGCATTACAGCAGGTAGAGTCCCCATTTTACACATTACGGAAGGCAAGGGTCCCTATTTTACACATTACGGCAGGCAAGAGTCGCCATTTTACACATTACGGCAGGCAAGAGTCCCCATTTTACACATTACGGCAGGCAAGAGTCCCCATTTTTGCACATTATGGCAGGCAACAGTCCCCATTTTACACATTACGGCAGACAAGAGTCCTCATTTTACTCATAGCAGCAGGCAAGAGTCCCCATTTTACACATTATGGCAGGCAACAGTCCCCATTTTATACATTATGGCAGGCAAGAATCCCCATTTTACACATTAGAGCAGGCAGAGTCCCCTTTTACCATTTGTCACACCCCCATTTTTAGTTACACTGGGGGCGAGAAACACTGAAACATCTTACACATTACGGCAGGCAGGGTCCCCATTTTACACATTACGGCAGACAAGAGTCCTCATTTTACTCATTGCGGCAGGCAAGAGTCCACATTTTACACATTATAGCAGGCAAGAGTCCCCATTTTACACATTACGGCAGGCAAGAGTCCCCATTTTATGCATTACAGCAGGTAGAGTCCCCATTTTACACATAAAGACAGGCAGGGTCCCCATTTTACACATTACGGCAGACAAGAGTCCTCATTTTACTCATTGCGGCAGGCAAGAGTCCACATATTACACATTTTAGCAGGCAAGAGTCCACATATTACCATACCTCCCAACTGTCCCGATTTTGGCGGGACAGTCCAGTTTTTCACGGTCTGTCCCGCTGTCCCACCGGCGGGTCGCAATGTCCCGCGGGTGGGGGGGCAGTTGGGAGATCCCCCCCCATCACTCGCTGCTCTGAGGAGAGCAGAGGTGAATAGACGCTGTGCGCATGCGCACAGCGTCTATTCACGGCAGAGAGGGACAGGGGGCATGACCAGCAGCTCTCACAGCGCTGTTCATGCCCCCATAATGATGAAAACGGGGGCGTGGCTGGCGATCACGGCACTTGCCACGAGGCCACACCCCCTTTTCGATAGACCACACCACTAAAAATTGGGCGCGCACTGAAGGCTCGTGTTGGTGTTCCTCCTTCACCGTTATCAATGTTGGGAGGTATGTATTACACATTACGGCTGGCAAGAGTCCCCATTTTATGCATTATAGCAGGTAGAGTCCCCATTTTACACATTACGGCAGGCAAGAGTCCCCATTTTACACATTACGGCAGGCAAGAGTCCCCATTTTACACATTACGGCAGGCAAGAGTCCCCATTTTACACAATATGGCAGGCAACAGTCCCCATTTTACACATTACGGCAGGCAAGAGTCCCCATTTTACACATTACGGCAGGCAAGAGTCCCCATTTTACACATTACGGCAGGCAAGAGTCCCCATTTTACACAATATGGCAGGCAACAGTCCCCATTTTACACATTACGGCAGACAAGAGTCCTCATTTTACTCATAGCAGCAGGCAAGAGTCCCCATTTTACACATTATGGCAGGCAACAGTCCTCATTTTATACATTATGGCAGGAAAGAGTCCCCATTTTACACATTAGAGCAGGCAGAGTCCCCTTCTACAAAGAAAGGGAGAGAAAGAAAGAAAGAAAGAAAGAAAGAAAGAAAGAAAGAAAGAAAGAAAGAAAGAAAGAAAGAAAGAAAGAAAGAAAGAAAGAAAGAAAGAAAGAAAGAAAG
This sequence comes from Pseudophryne corroboree, assembly GCF_028390025.1. NCBI lineage: Eukaryota > Metazoa > Chordata > Amphibia > Anura > Myobatrachidae > Pseudophryne > Pseudophryne corroboree. The sequence continues at coordinate 310,387,880 of NC_086445.1, forward strand.
AAAGGGCACTGTGGGTGGGCTGGGTGCAGCTGGGAGAGATATTATCTCTCCCACTCAGAAGACAGGCAGGGGCGGAGAAGGGGGAGCAGGGAGGCTGCCCTGCTCACGGATGGCCGTGATGGCCATCCTCTGCAAGTGTAGAGACGGAAATAAAGCAATATCCATCTCCACTAGGGGGGTTCTGCTGCTGCACAGTGTCAGGGAGTGGGAGGCAGGAGCCGCAGCTCAATAAAGAAAGAGCCACAAAATTGATTGACGATTTGAAAATGTAGTTGCTTCTTAATTGTTAACAGTCCTGACTATACAGTATGCATAATTCTGTATACTTTGTAGACTTTTCCAGGGATGTATTTTAGAAGTTCCTGTCATGTTCTCAGACAGTCAGTTTCTCACCTTTGAAGAGAGCCTTCATAATCTATTTTGTATAGTTCTAATGGTTCTGCCTTTGTACTAGCCAAAGAGTCCTTCTTCAAGGATCTCATCTACTCCCAAACCTTTAACCCCATGAAGCTTTTTGACACTTACAATATCCTTCTCTGCCCTAGTCCACCTCCTCTCCATCTTCCCTCTCTGCTTCTGACATTGCCAATTTCTTGAACACTAAAATAGAATCTATCAGGCAGTAAATGTCATCCCAAAAGGTCCCTTCACACTCTTCTTCTCTCTCTAACTTCCTTCCTTATGCTCCTTTTCCTCCACATCAAGTTGGAAAACTCTGCTTCTCTCCTCTCTACTTGCTCCCTTGATCCCATTACTTCCCATCTCCTCTGCTTTCTGTAACCCAACATATGCCTACAGCTTGTCCACTTTTTCAACCTTTCCCTCTGTAAAGGCATTTTCTGCTACTCTTTCAAATATGTCCTTGTGTCTGCACAAAAAAAAAATACCCTCTCTTGATCTCGCCTGTCAACTACACTTAATTCTCTCTACTTTCACATCAATAATTCCCTCCTTGACACATTCCAATTTGACTTTTGACACCTCTATTCTTCTGACTCCAGACACCAATTACCTGCCCTTTGCTAAATCCAAAGGTAACTGTAGCTGCTCCTGATTGGCTGCCAGTTAATGAGCTCCGATTGGAGCACAACCAGCTCCAATTTAAAAAACAAAACAAAACCCAGAGCTGTCTCTCTCCACTTAGGCCCTCTCTCCATACATGCCCGGGACGCCATGCCAGTACCCCCTTGATGGTGGCTCTGATCCTATGACAGTATCACATTGAAAGTCCAGAATGTGGGCCTGATTCTGAGTGTGGAATAAAGTAAGAAACAGCAAGTAAATATGTACCTGAATAATCGATGTTTGCATGTGGGGTAAATACTGGCTAAAATTGCGTATTGCAAACAAATGATGGACACATTTCTTTTTACACTACAATGTAGATTTCAGTTTGGACACACCTCTCTCAAATCTAAATCTCTCTGCATTTTTCAAATCTACCCCAATTGCAAAGGAGCATGGTCAGTACCATAACAAGGCAGCGGAGCACACCGTGGCATCCCTGCTCCCTAAGCGCAAGATGTTGCCCAGAGGGGTGCAGCTGCCAGCAACAGGAAGTACAGCCATGCCCGGAGTGTACTGAGGATGCTATGAGCAGCTGCACAGGCTTCAGGGTGCATGACTGGAGTATCCAAAAGACACACTGGGCAGCACTTCCTAAGCAATACTGGCTGGAGGGTGCCATTCCAGGAAACCTGCTAGCCAGAAGCCAGTGCCCTGTGTTCTGTTCGGTAGCACTGCTTGCATGCCCATAGTTATGGCCCAGTACATGGTTTCACTGAGGTTCATAGATACTTGCTCTTTCTTACTTTGGGCGTCATTCTGAGTTGATCGCTCACTAGCTACTTTTAGCAGCCGTACATATGCATAGTTGCCGCCCACGGGGGGAGTGTGTTTTTGCTTTGCAAGTGTGCGAATGTGTGTGCAGTCGAGCAGGACGAAAACGTTTTTTGCAGATTCTGAGTAGCTCTGGACTTACTAAGCCCTTGCGATCACTTCAGTCTTTTTGGTTTTGGAATTGAAGTCAGACACCCGCCCTGCAAACGCCTGGACAGGCCTGCATTTTTCCAAACACTCCCTGAAAATGGTCAGTTGACACCCATAAATGCCCTCTTCCTGTCAATCTCCTTGAGATCAGCTGTGCGAATGGATTCTTCATTAAATCCATCGCCCAGCAATGATCCGCTTTGTACCCATATGACACGCGTGCGCTTTGCAGTGCATACGCATACGTAGTAGTAACCTATTCACTGCAGCACACCTTTCCATAAGCACAGTCTCCGCTGCCAGCTGTAGGTCCTCCCCGGCCAGGAGTCCAATGTACACACACCACTTGCAGCAGCACCCTGACGTAGTAATAATCACAAAGACAGGTATAAAATGCAACATTTCGATGGTATTTTGTCACATCGTCATCAGGCAAAAGTATACAAACAATGCAAAATGCTCACCTTATATCCCCACCATGTGCAAATGGTGGTTGCGGACAGGTGGAAGTCAGAAGCATGGCGCCCACAAATGACGTCATCTCCATTCTCCCATTGTCACAAGCCGGAGACACCTTTATTTTATAATTTACCCAAAATTCATAAGAATTTGGTATCTCCTCCTGGACGTCCCATTAGTCTTGCACGTAATTCTTTGTTCCAAAATTATTCCGTATATTTTGACTGCTTGCTCCAACCATGCATTGTTGGATACCCGGGGTACGTGTTGGCTTTTTTGAATATGTTATCTTCTGTCAGTAATATCTCTTCAAGTTGTTTGTTGTGTACTATAGACGTAATAAAAAATGCAGGGGGTATTCAGGCGGTACGTGATCTTATAGTGGGGAATCCACTGTATGTGGGCCCGGATGTGGAATTAATTTGTGATCTGTTGAATATTAATTTGACATGCAATTATTTTATTTTTGACGGTAGGTTTTACCTACAACTATCAGGGTGTGCAATGGGGTCGAATGTGGCCCCATTGTACGCAAATGCGTACATGTTTCAGGCTGGACATCAGATTTTTTTCTGATCCTAATGTGTCTGGCAGTATTTTAGTTTACGCCAGATACATAGATGATTTGTTCTTGTTGTCGTCGGGGACCCAGGATAGGTTTATAGCTTTTGTTGAAGTACATAATAGCCATATTAAGTTAACTTATCAGATCAGCAATAGTGCCATTAATTTTCTGGATGTGGTGGTAAAGTTGGATGAGCATGTGCTAACTACTGACGTGTTCGTAAAGGTTACGGATAGGAATACGCTATTACACTCTAGCAGTTTTCATCCTAAATCTTTAAAATATGGTCTGTCGTACTCTCAATTCTTGAGAGCAAGGTGTATTTGCAGTAATGAGGCTGATGCTATTAGGCATATTGATGCAATGATCGAGAAGTTTCTGGTACATGGGTATCGTTTACCTAAATATTTGTTGCTAAGCGTAGGGCATTGGATAAGCTGAGAGAGGCCTTGTTACAGGCTAATAAGAATGAGAAAAAGCAATTGGAAAATAGGATGCCCTGGGTGAACCACTTCAACACGTCTAATGGTGAGATTAGGAATATGTCTAAACAGTTATAGCCTATTGTGAGCTCTGATGATGAGTTGAAGTTGAGGGATAAGAAATTGATGTCATGTTATACTAGAGGTCGCAATATTCGGGACTGAGTCATGAAGACCGATGTTACAAACTTTGCGAACTCTGGGTCGACTCTGCATTTCTTAAGTAGACGTAATTGGTGCTATAAATGCATTAATTGTACGACATGTCGCTACCTGATTGTGGGGGAGAGCTTTTGTCATCTGTTTAGTGGGAAACAGTTCTTTATCCGACATAAAGTTACATGTACAATGAAATACATTGTTTATTTCATTAAATGCCCATGTGGGCTATATTATGTCGGTAAGACTGACAGAACACTACGAGAGCGAATGGCAGCACACCACTACACCATACGGGCGGCCTTGGAAAAAAAGTGAGCATCCTGTGGCACGCCACTTTGTGGAGGCTGGCCATAGTATGGCAAATTTGAGGTACATGATTATTGATCATGTGCCGGCAACATTACGTGGTGGGAATCACTCTCTGAAATTGTGTGTGAGTCTGCTTGGATTCACATGTTAGGTACTCTCACAACGAGGGGCCTTAATGATACTTTAGGTCTACATGTTTTTATTTAGGCATATAATATTATTGTCCCTGGCTGTGTTATGCTGATTTTTCATCTAGTTTACATCGAATGTGGTGTATGGTGTTTGTACAATATACCTGTTTAATCATGATGTGTGTTCTACGCTACAGTATGCTTACCATAGTCAATGTCACTGTTTGTTTTTGCTAGAGCCGGTTGTCGTGACAACGGGAGAACGGAGATGACGTCATTGGTGGGCGCCATGCTTCTCACTTCCGCCAGTCCACAGCCGCCATTTGCACACGTTGCATTTTATACCTGTCTTTGTGATTATTACTACGTCCGAGTGCCGCTGTAAGTGGTATATATATATATATATATATATATATATATATATATATATATATATGTGTGTGTGTGTGTGTGTGTGTGTGTGTGTGTGTGTGTGTGTGTGTGTGTGTGTGTGTGTGTGTGTGTGTGTGCTGGTTTTATCATGCATGTATATAATGTCATTGCAAATTAATGCTATTAATTACAAACAATGTTTATTGTGAAGAACATTTTAAGTACTTCTGAACATACTTTATCCATTGTTATTTTAATAGATCTATTACCTAGATATTTGTATTTTATTGGTAGTACATTTTCCCTTATGACCTTCATTTCTCCTTAACCCTATTTTCAGCAAAGCTATCTAGACCCAGTTGCCCTTCTGTTTCTCTAATCTGCAATTATTTATGTTTTGTTCATGCTGTTCTATCTGCCTTGGGAGTAAAATTGTATTTGGTGAAATATAGAGCTAATTATACAATGAACCCAGCAACAAAAAGACAGAGCAGATGTTACTTTAGACGTGCTAACAGTCCCCATGCTTAATGCATGCACAGTAAAATGCACATATTTAAAGAGAATATATAAACAGGAAAGATGCACCATACTAATATACAGGCAGCAGGTTCACAAGCTCACAGTGTAAAGTATATTAATTGTTTGCTTTACGTCTTGTAGGTTGTTACTTAATATAGCTAGATTTGACCTAAAATCACTTCCAAGACTGAATACAACAAAATTATACTGTATTAAAATTACTCTTGACTTGCACCGAAGAAGTGCAAGTAATCCAATTTTGATATACAAAAAACAACCTTAATAACCTGCTATAAACGTATTAGTAAAACATGATGTTTATGATAATCATGTGAATGCATATGCTATAAATGTGTAAAAAGATCAGTTCTTTCTAAATACATAAAATAAAACTGGTAGGATAATGCTCTATCACATTTATTACTATTACAAAGAAGATTCTTTATCACAACATATCGTGCCGATAACGTATATTTTTTTTCAGGGGCATGCATTAGGCAGCGGTTCCCAAATCCTGGGGTGCCTTAGGACACTTGCAGGGGTGACCCGGGTTGGTGGTTCAAGACCAATTCAAATTATTTATAGTCAATTTAAATAGCCAATATCCAGAGATTGTGGCTGCCAATCATAAAATATGTGGACAAACAGAAGAAACCACATAACTGAACCTTAGGATGACATATAAACACAATTTACTTAATTTAATATTTTTTTCTGATTTTCTCAGTAAGAAACTTTTGGCCTAGGGGGCGCAATGAAAAAAAACACTGATACTCTAGGGTGCCATCATTTTAAAAGTTTGGGAAACACTGTATTAGGCTAAATATGTTGGGACAATGGTTTCGATAAGAGAATGTCTCTGGTGATCAGTAAGAAGTAAAGTGATTGTTCACAGATTCAGGCCACTGGCATACAAATGAATCAGAGAGGGATCGCAAGAACCTTCTCTGGCCAGGCTGCTCCATCTTTAGATGGTGTTACCCTGTGCAAACAAGCTCCAAAAAGTTTCCGTTTTCAAGCTTGTTACATAGCATTAATAAAACATTCCTATACGTTTTATGGGGATTGCTTGTGAGTTTTTTGTCAAATGTAGGAGATAGCTGGGGTATTTCCTGTTTTTGACATTGATACATTTGTACTTTTACTTAAATAATGTGGCAACTGCTGTTTTGGGTCTGAAGTGGTTAATAAATACGTCCTTCAGGAGCTTACATATACAAAAATATTTGTCGTAAATCACCTGAAAACACCCATTTTTTTGAGCTACTGGCAAATATTAAGCATTTCTGGGATAGAGCCCCTGTCCTTTCATGTGTTTATTTCAATAAATGTCCTTAATTTCTTGTTTGTGAGATAATAAGTTATAATTATTGAGGCTAAAACCAAATAATTTATAAATATTCCCCTTAGGGGGGAATTCAATTACCCCAAAAAATTTCTGCGAGAATAAAATGGGGTTTTACTGCAATTTTTTGCCCAATGTTTTTATTTCAGGCCAATTCAAAATATTACTCCCGAAAAATGTCCCGTTTTTGGATGTAAACACATAGGGGTAAATTTACTAAGGTGGAAATTTTTTGTAACTGGTGATGTTGCCTATAGCAACCAATCAGATTCTACTTAACATTTATGTAGCTGATTCTAAACGATAATATATATAATCTGATTGGTTGCTATGGGCAACATCACCAGTTCTAAAAGCCCCATAGGATCTGGATTAAGTTCCTAGATCTATGTGTTTTCACGGACATGATTGCGAAAACAGGACACTTAGGGAATTTTTAAGGGGACCTCTACGAAAAAAATCCCCTTCTTGTGCTGGCATCGGCTGCATTGGGGCTAACTGGATAGCCCCGGGGGATCAAAAAATCCAGCTGTAAATTACCATTGGCAATTGAATTCCCACCGTAGTTCCCCACATGCCCTACATTGTCATATCACCATGGTTTGTTTCTAAATCCTCATGAAAGCAAAATGACAATGTGATACTTGCTGATATACTAAGCACTGGAAACCAGAGCAGCTATTGTTTTGTTTATCACAAATAAAATCTATAATTTTTTTCAGGAAATGTAAAACCACAATCAATAGAATACACTAGTTCTTGAATAAAATAATAATTACACATACATTCTCATTATATGGAATGTACAGGATGTTATATGTAGTCTGCATAAACAGTGCAGTCAGTGGCATCACTAAGGGGCTGCAGGACACACCTGGGTGTCATCCACCGGGGGATGACACCAAAGTGCCGTCTCCTCCTCAGTGACAGGGGCCGGGTGCTGCACTGTGACTTTCAGTGTAGTAGCTAGCACTGTATACTGACTGGTCTCCAGGGGCAGCCCGCATCTACAGGACCCATGGAGTGACAAAAACGGGGCTCTGGACTGTGAGATCACACCCCCTATCCATGAGGCTATGTCTCTTTTTTGCCAGCATGCGCCTTCGGCACTCAAACAACATGTCCTTCCGCACTGGGTGACATATGAGGTAGGGATACCACTGGGTGCAGAACCATATTTAAAAAATGGGCAAAGATGTTATTTGCCAAAGCACACTAGGACAAGAGGCCCAGAATAAAATTTCTGGGCCTGTATTGTGCAACTTCTAACAATCTGTCACAGAAAATTTAGATGCAGCAGTGGCAGGGATGTGGATGCACAACATGCAAACTTACCTGCAAAAATCCCTGCTAAGCGGGGTCGAATATGATTTGACCGTGCCCGTCAACATGTACAGTAATGTGCGTCCACAGTGCTATACCCAGAAGTTTTTCTCGTTACTTCTACTACGGCTTAGTGCTCAAGCACCAAATTGCAGTTTGTAGAGGTACACAGGAAATAAATATTTGTTGTACTGATAATCCAGAATTTTATCTTTGTCGCACTGAAAATTTACAGTATATTGCTGTGCACTTCTCACAAAATTTCTGAAATCGTTGCAGTACTGTAGCAGAAACCTGTCCCCTCTGATTAATTTTCATTCGGTGAATTGTCATGTACTAGTATACGGTATTTGGTTCATATTGCACGACATGTGAGTGGGCTTAGACAGCATTAACTGTTTAAATCAGGTGCATTACAGTTTTGAAAAGATGCCATCTGCCGTTTGAATACTGGTATTACACCGTACGTCGTCTTAATATGCTGTATCACATCTTGGTACGCAGTGGCACAAGTACAAGATGCATCACGCATCACATGTTATGTGGTAGAAAAACAATAAGTACTGTAGATATGGACACATCTGTAGATAAATGTCCTAAAATAGTTTCCATCTTAGCTCACTGGTACCCTATGAAGTTGAGTCGCTTTAACTGACAGTATTTTGCAAAGGAGACTGGAGTTAACATGACCTTGAAGAAGGAATGTTAAGTGTTAAGGAGTGTTAAAGAATTAGATCACTTTTCCTATATGTAATGTTCGGCTTATTTAGGGGTTTGGGGAATCGTGACTGCCAGGGCCGGTGCTAGGGAGTTCGATGCTCTCCTGCAAACTATCATTTTTGCGTCTTTCTACAAATACGAATGTGACAGATTTCATCCTCAGGGCTGTAACTAGACATTTTGGTGCCCCCCTCCCCCTCAAGATCCACAACATGGACAGTGCGTGCCAAAGGCACGCCACAAAAATATAGGGGCATAAAAAAATTATGTAAAATATAGCTGCATAAAATAATTATGATGCACAGTTGTCTCCATTATTCAAAATTACGCCACACAGTAGTACCACTTATATACTTTATGCCAGGTAGAGTCCCTTATATACATTACACCAGATAGAGCCCCCTTTTACATATTGCACCAGGTAGAGCCAGTGGCACATTATTCCAGGTAGAGCAACCTTTTACACATTGCGCAAGGTATAGCCTCCTTTTACAATGCCAGGTAGAGTCCCTTTTACACATTGTGCCAGGTAGAGCCCCTTTTACAATGCCAGGTAGAACCAGTCACACATTATTCCAGATAGAGCACCCTTTTAAACAATGCTCCAGGTAGAGTCCTCTTTTACACACTGAGCCAGGTAGAGTTTCCTTTTACACTTTGCGCCAGGTAGGGCACCCTTTTACACATGCCACTTCCCCCAGCACACATTACTATGAACCCCCCTTCCCCAGGACAGTAGTGTTGGCTAGTCACATTACACCGCATAGTAGTGTTCGTTAGTCACATTACATTGCACAGTAGTGTCCGCTAGTCACAAATCCCCCGCTCAGTAGTGTTTGTTAGTCACATTACACCGCATAGTAGTGTCCGTTAGTCACATTAAATAGCACTGTAGTGTCTGTTAGTCACATTAAATAGCACATTAGTGTTCGTTAGTCACATTACACCGAATAGTAGTGTCCGTTAGTCACATTACACTACACAGTAGTGTCCGTTAGACACATTAAATAGCACAGTAGTGTCCATTAGTCACATTTAATAGCACAGTACTGTCCGTTAGTCACATTGAATTGCACACTAGTACCCTTATACACATTACACCACACAAGACAGCCGCTTATCCATGTTACGCCAGAGTAAAAGCCTCTAATACACGTTATGCCACAGCAGAGCACCTTATACACATTATGCCAGGTAGAGCCCATTATACACATTATGCCAGGTAGAGCCCATTATACACATTGGGGGTAATTCCAAGTTGATCGCAGCAGGAAATTTTTTAGCAATTGGGCAAAACCATGTGCACTGCAGGGGAGGCAGATATAACATGTGCAGATAGAGTTAGATTTGGGTGGGGTGTGTTCAATCTGCAATCTAATTTGCAGTGTAAAAATAAAGCAGCCAGTATTTACCCTGCACAGAAACAAAATAACCCACCCTTATCTAACTCTCTCTGCAAATGTTATATCTGCCTCCCCTGCAGTGCACATGGGGGGTCATTCTGAGTTGATCGCAGCAGCAAGTTTTTTAGCAATTGGGCAAAACCATGTGCACTGCAGGGGGGGCAGATGTAACATGTGCAGAGAGATTTAGATTTGGGTGGGTTATTTTGTTTCTGTGCGGGGTAAATACTGGCTGCTTTATTTTTACACTGCAATTTAGATTGCAGATTGAACACACCACACCCAAATCTATCTCTCTCTGCACATGTTATATCTGCCTTCCCTGCAGTGCACATGGTTTTGCCCAACTGCTACCAAAATTCCTGCTGCGATCAACTTGGAATTACCCCCATGGTTTTGCCCAATTGCTAAAAAAATTCCTGCTGCGATCAACTTGGAATTACCCCCATTATTCCAGGTACAGCCCATTATACACATTATGGTGGTCATTCAGACCCCGCCACATTAGTAACCTGCAGTGCAGTTTGCCAGTGGCAGCAAACTGTGCATGCACCTTGGGCATATACACTGCGGTCGCATCCCGATGGATGCAACCCCAATGTTATTGACAGGAGACAGTGCAGCAGGATTAAGGCATTGCAGGGGTGGCGCCGGAAAAAATGGGGGCGGGCCGGGACCATTTTCGGGGTGGCTGCATGACATCACACACAGCAGCTCCGAAAAAGTCTGCTGACAGGCCCTCAGCATGTGCAGAGATAAATGCAGAACTGGCTGCGTACGCAGCGATCTGCGCTCATCTCTGAATGATCCCTATGCCAGGTACAGCCTTCATTCCCTCCATAGTGTGACCCTGGTAGCTGCAGGAGGTCCCGACTTGGGCGCTGCTTCTCCTCTCCCTTCTTCTCCGGTTTCTCGCAGACTCCGTTACTACAGTGGCTCTGTAGGATGTTGACAGTGACCCCAAGAGGGGGGGAGGGCGCGGGTACTAATTACCCGGGACTGGGACTGATGGAGGGGCCCGGCGGGGGCCCTGATCCACTGCACTCCCGCCCCCCTCCCACCTTACTGGGCAGCAGCAGCATCAGCTCTCATCTTGGCAGCACAGCACATGCAGTGTGCTGATCTGCAGTGGGGCAGAGAGGCTGCTGCTGCTGAGCCTCTGTCTGTTCCTGTATGGTTGGGGACACTGATCACACTCCCTCTCGAATTGACCCTGGCTGAGGGCTGGGGGCGCAGGGATCAGGCACTGCAGACTGCACCCACCCTGCTCGGCACTGGAAATATTTTTAAATTACTTTTTCCATAAAGGGGCATGGCCATGGCTCCTGTGATTAGGCCATGCCCCCATACCTCTAGGCAGCACATGATGTCGGCGGCAGCGGCGCTGTGTGTGGACTGAGGCCTCACACTGCGTGCTCTCTCTGGGGAGGGAGCCACACTGTAAGCTGCCAGCTGCCAGTGCCGCTACCTGTCATCCAGTGTGAGAGGCGCAGCAGCAGGGATGTAGAGCAGGGAGAGCGCCTCTTCAACTGTGTGCCTCCCTGCACTGCATCCCTTTGCTGAGCGGCTAGCACCGGCTCTGGTGATTGCTGCAAGTGATATGGTTGCAGTATGGATAATAAATGTAGCTGAACTCGTTGTCATTACCTGCATCATTCAGGAAATGGTAGCATACTCTGTGAAGTTTCCATATTTTGCTAGAAAAGAGGACATCTAGAAAAACATCTTAACATCGCTGGGGAAAATACTCTTACAAACATAAAATATTGTCCCCACTGATCCTTTTAAGAAGAAACCCTCACTAATTTAACAGAATTCTCTAGCCAATGTCTTTATGAAGTGAGACATGGAGACACAAGGCCAACATAAAACATGATACTTTTATATCCTACTGTAGCAGAACAGCAAATAAACTGTTAGCAGGGCATAATCCCTACTAGATTTATGTATACCTGTAAGAACATACAAACACACAATACTATAAGATAGCAACTTCACATATTCATCAGTCTACCAGCTACTAGTGCCATGGGGGAGACAATTTGGCAGCTTTACTGTAAGTGGCATGATATTTTAGTCTGCAAGAGTTGTGTTTGTAATGTATGGTTTTTATTATCATATAATATTACAACTCTATGGGGAAACTTTTCAAACTATACAAACATACACGTGTATTTATAAATGAAAAGAACCAGGGACCCTAGACTAAAGTAAAATAAAGACTTTACTGGACAAAAAATATAGATGTGTCCTCTTACATCTTTGTTCCGTGCGCTACAAGTCGCGTTACACTTAACGTGTGAGTCTTAGATGCAAAGTAGTGTTATAGGAAACACGGGCAGCTCCTGTTGATTAAAATGATATGCAGCATGCCTATATTGTGTGTGTGACTGCAACTGTATTTGCATACAAAATGCAAAAAGTGTTATCTCTATGGATGCAGATAGAGCCGCAATCACACACAGAATATAGGCATGCTACATATCATTTTAATCACTAGAAGCTGCTTGTGTGTCCAACTACATTACTTTGTGCTTAAGATGCATTTTTGTGGAAAAAAAGCACACAAAAAAGACACCCAGCACTACCATGTCCCACCACGAAATGGCACAACTTCAAGTGACTGCAGCAAGGATGTAAGAGGACATATCTGTATAATCAAATCAATAAATAGGAAATAAACACTCCAAACAATAACATATTAATATCGGTTCTGTTTGTGAAGTTTTGAAATGTGAAATGAAAATGTCTTGGTACTACAATATGAGGTTAACTTGAATTTTTCCAGACTACAGATGGTCTAGAATTCATGAGTATGGAAGTGACTAGATGTCTTAGGACAGACATTTACAGTGTAAGCATCTGTGTATTACATCTGGGGTGCAGAGTCTAATTGTATTTCTAGTCTACAAAAGAGAACTCTGCCAGTAGACTTGAACTATGATGCAGTAGAAGCACAATTTGGGCCTCCCATATGAGTCCTAATTTAACAGTGGCAGACTTTACCTATGGGCTTCAGGACTGCAGCCCACCATGGTAAAATCTGACCACCCAGCTCAGTATCAGTGAAGCCAGATGTGGTCATTAACTGCACTGGCTTCACTGTGACTGGCAGTGACTTCCTATTCGAAGTTCTACCTGTCAGTCACAGACACTGCAGGCAGTCCCATTGGGTGGTGATTCATCCCTTCGGGACTGCCAGACCGGGCTGCAATAGGCATCGAGATGGCTTCCTCTAGGAAGCCACTCTGTGTCTTTCGTGCAGCCCAATCTGTTTTTAAGGGCTGCAGCCAATGCAGTCCATGGAAGCTGGGGATTCACACAAGTGCAGTTGTACCACAGCGTCTGTAACTGCACCGGTCCCAACACCTGCTGGACCCATTGTGCAGGTGCTGTGACTCAGGCTGAATGTAACCTCTCCTCTCCAGCATGGAGGTAGCGCCAGTAGGAGTAGGTGCCGCAACTGGTCCTAAAGGAAGGCAGCAGACAAGAAACAAGTGAAGTACACACACAGAAAAGAGAGCTAACTTCCAAGTCTGCATCAGGCCCTATGTGTTTACTATAAGGAACTAGGGGGTCTATTTACTAAGCCTTGGATAGAGATAAAGTGAATGGAAGTCTAGTTATGTCTCTGTGTTTCTCATGTAGACATTCAGCTTGTTGACCAGCCCTTTACTTGTGAGTGTAGCCCTCAGAGCTATTAGAATAAATAAAATATCGCTTGATCTGTCAGTATTCGGAAATTGGGAGAAACTCAGAATCAGGGCCTACCTGTCATACTAATAAATAAGTAAATCATTTATTTGTAACAGGCCTAGTTATCAAAGGGAGAAAAGTCCTACCTCTGTCAAAAACAGGATTCTTCCTATTTATCGCTCTTTATTTTTTTTCAACAAGTGAAACTAAAACTCCAGGCTTGCACATATGTATACTGGCTAGTACGGTCACACATGCCCATAGCCCTGGAGAATCGCCTGAGAGTGGTTAATTTGACACTTACTACATCCAGACAGTATTGACAATATTTTGTTTAATAATTATGGCAATAGGTAACTCTTTACAGCTGGGAAAAATAAACAGGGATGTAGTTATGTGACCGGCGGTCAGGAGACTGACAGTCACAATACTGACACCTCCATTCCGCCCCCTAAAAGCCCCGGCCACCGACAAAACAGCCCCAACCCAAAATAAATTTGTTAGCAATCAATGTTAAAGCAAGTACTAGCTCTAAGGAAAGTGGGGACGGATATATAAATATATATATATATTACATTAAGCAGAACATACTTCAAAATGAGAGCAAACTCTAAATGTATTTCTACATGGTAAAACATTTCCTAGACAATATACAAGAATAGAGGATGGGATAGAGAAACTTATATGTGTTTACAGTACAGATACCGTGGGATCCTAAGGGTCTATTTACTAAGCATTGGAGAGAGATAAAGTAGACAGTTATAAAGTACCAACCAATCAGCTCCTAACTGCCATGTTATAGGATTGGGGGAAGAGAGATGCAGATGCACACTCTTTGCACTAAGAACACTGATAATAAGAAAAATAAACCCTCACAATTAACATGGGGTATAATTGAAGTTCTTAGCACACATTTGCGCAAATATGCGGGCCCATGTACCGCAGCCAGGTGACTTCATCACATGGGTCCCTAACATCCCTAATATTATCACATTCTATAAATTTATACAGGACTTACCTCTAAATAGGGCCTTATCAATGTGTGATCTGAAATGCAGGAACCCAGCTAATTAAAACACCTGAGGGTGAATGGGAGGAGTGCCAATCCAGAAGAAGGAAGCCTTGCCTTCCAGTGTACAATATATACACAAATATAGTGGAAAAAAGGGGGGGACCTGGATTGCACATCCTATTACCAAAGATATCAAGAGGTGCTATCATGCTGAGGCTTCTAATACTATGTTGGGGGAAGAGAGATGCAGATGCACACTCTTTGCACTAAGAACACTGATAATAAGAAAAATAAACCCTCACAATTAACATGGGGTATAATTGAAGTTCTTAGCACACATTTGCGCAAATATGCGGGCCCATGTACCGCGGCCAGGTGACTTCATCACATGGGTCCCTAACATCCCTAATATTATCACATTCTATAAATTTATACAGGACTTACCTCTAAATAGGGCCTTATCAATGTGTGATCTGAAATGCAGGAACCCAGCTAATTAAAACACCTGAGGGTGAATGGGAGGAGTGCCAATCCAGAGGAAGGAAGCCTTGCCTTCCAGTGTACAATATATACACAAATATAGTGGAAAAAAGGGGGGGACCTGGATTGCACATCCTATTACCAAAGATATCAAGAGGTGCTATCATGCTGAGGCTTCTAATACTATGTTGGGGGAAGAGAGATGCAGATGCACACTCTTTGCACTAAGAACACTGATAATAAGAAAAATAAACCCTCACAATTAACATGGGGTATAATTGAAGTTCTTAGCACACATTTGCGCAAATATGCGGGCCCATGTACCGCGGCCAGGTGACTTCATCACATGGGTCCCTAACATCCCTAATATTATCACATTCTATAAATTTATACAGGACTTACCTCTAAATAGGGCCTTATCAATGTGTTATCTGAAATGCAGGAACCCAGCTAATTAAAACACCTGAGGGTGAATGGGAGGAGTGCCAATCCAGAGGAAGGAAGCCTTGCCTTCCAGTGTACAATATATACACAAATATAGTGGAAAAAAGGGGGGGACATGGATTGCACATCCTATTACCAAAGATATCAAGAGGTGCTATCATGCTGAGGCTTCTAATACTATGTTGGGGGAAGAGAGATGCAGATGCACACTCTTTGCACTAAGAACACTGATAATAAGAAAAATAAACCCTCACAATTAACATGGGGTATAATTGAAGTTCTTAGCACACATTTGCGCAAATATGCGGGCCCATGTACCGCGGCCAGGTGACTTCATCACATGGGTCCCTAACATCCCTAATATTATCACATTCTATAAATTTATACAGGACTTACCTCTAAATAGGGCCTTATCAATGTGTGATCTGAAATGCAGGAACCCAGCTAATTAAATTAAGTGATAATATTAGGGATGTTAGGGACCCATGTGATGAAGTCACCTGGCCGCGGTACATGGGCCCGCATATTTGCGCAAATGTGTGCTAAGAACTTCAATTATACCCCATGTTAATTGTGAGGGTTTATTTTTCTTATTATCAGTGTTCTTAGTGCAAAGAGTGTGCATCTGCATCTCTCTTCCCCCAACATAGTATTAGAAGCCTCAGCATGATAGCACCTCTTGATATCTTTGGTAATAGGATGTGCAATCCAGGTCCCCCCCTTTTTTCCACTATATTTGTGTATATATTGTACACTGGAAGGCAAGGCTTCCTTCCTCTGGATTGGCACTCCTCCCATTCACCCTCAGGTGTTTTAATTAGCTGGGTTCCTGCATTTCAGATCACACATTGATAAGGCCCTATTTAGAGGTAAGTCCTGTATAAATTTATAGAATGTGATAATATTAGGGATGTTAGGGACCCATGTGATGAAGTCACCTGGCCGCGGTACATGGGCCCGCATATTTGCGCAAATGTGTGCTAAGAACTTCAATTATACCCCATGTTAATTGTGAGGGTTTATTTTTCTTATTATCAGTGTTCTTAGTGCAAAGAGTGTGCATCTGCATCTCTCTTCCCCCAACATAGTATTAGAAGCCTCAGCATGATAGCACCTCTTGATATCTTTGGTAATAGGATGTGCAATCCAGGTCCCCCCCTTTTTTCCACTATATTTGTGTATATATTGTACACTGGAAGGCAAGGCTTCCTTCCTCTGGATTGGCACTCCTCCCATTCACCCTCAGGTGTTTTAATTAGCTGGGTTCCTGCATTTCAGATCACACATTGATAAGGCCCTATTTAGAGGTAAGTCCTGTATAAATTTATAGAATGTGATAATATTAGGGATGTTAGGGACCCATGTGATGAAGTCACCTGGCCGCGGTACATGGGCCCGCATATTTGCGCAAATGTGTGCTAAGAACTTCAATTATACCCCATGTTAATTGTGAGGGTTTATTTTTCTTATTATCAGTGTTCTTAGTGCAAAGAGTGTGCATCTGCATCTCTCTTCCCCCAACATAGTATTAGAAGCCTCAGCATGATAGCACCTCTTGATATCTTTGGTAATAGGATGTGCAATCCAGGTCCCCCCCTTTTTTCCATGTTATAGGATTGCTCAGAAAAATTACCGTTAGGAGCTGGTTGGTTGGTACTTTGAGGTAAATATACTAAGGTGTGAGTTTTTTTAGAACTGGTGATGTTGCTCACAGCAACTAATCGGATTCTATTTAACACTGATCTAGCTGCTTCTAGAAGATAATTGGTTACAGAATCTGTATGCTATGCGCAACATCACCAGTTCAAAAAAAACCTCTCACCTTAGTAAATTTACCACTTTATCTCCATTCACTTAATCTCTCTCCAAGGCTTAGTAAATAGACCCCCTAGTTCCTTATAGTAAACACATAGGCCCTCATTCCGAGTTGTTCGCTCGCTAGCCGCTTTTCGCAGCAGTGCACACGCTAAGCCGCCGCCCTCTGGGAGTGTATCTTAGCTTAGCAGAATTGCGAACGAAAGATTAGCAAAATTGCGAATAGACATTTCTTAGCAGTTTCTGAGTAGCTCGAGACTTACTCTGCCACTGCGATCAGTTCAGTCAGTTTCGTTCCTGGTTTCACGTCACAAACACACCAAGCGTTCGCCCAGACACTCCCCCGTTTCTCCAGCCACTCCCGCGTTTTTCCCAGAAACGGCAGCGTTTTTTCACACACACCCATAAAACGGCCAGTTTCCGCCCAGAAACACCCACTTCCTGTCAATCACACTCCGATCACCAGAACGAAGAAAAAACCTTGCAATGCCGTGAGTAAAATACCAAACTTCTTAGCAAATTTACTTGACGCAGCCGCAGTGCGAACATTGCGCATGCGCAGTTAGCGGAAAATCGCACCGATGCGAAGGAAAATAACGAGCGAACAACTCGGAATGAGGGCCATAGGGCCTGACTTGGAAGTTAGCCGGATGGATTTTTGCCAAAAGAAGAGTTTGCATAGAAAACATGCAAACAAGGACCTGTATGTAGAGATGTATGTGTATCTGGTTTGCTACTAGTCACCATCTTCATCAACTTGCATCTGCGTTATACTAGGTGCCAAAGATTCCACTCCAAACAGGTGTACTTTTGCTTACATCTAGAGCTACATGGGATGCAATAACACGTTCTTGCTGAACTTAGGGGGTAATTCAGACCTGATCTCTGCTGTGCGTTTTCACACAGCGGGCGATCAGGATTGAACTGCACATGCGTATACACCGCAATGCGCAGGCGCTACAGACCGCATCAACGGGGATCGTCGGTCCGCGATGGGATGGTGTGAAAATTGCAAACGCACCGGCAATCGCAAGGTGATTGACAGGAAGAGTCCGTTTGTGGGTGGCAAATGACCGTTTCCAGGGAGCGTCCGGAAAAACAGAGGAGGGACCCGATGTGTTGAGGGAAGATTTGTGACGTCAGCTCCGGCCCGATCATCGCAGCAGCTGAGTAAGTCCTGGGCTGAGCAGAGACTGCAGAAACTGATTTTTATGCAGCTCTCCAGCAAAAGCGAATGCACACATGCACACACACACACCATACCCTCCCACTGTAGACAGTTACTACCTACTTGCAGGGATGCAAAAAATGCACCCTAGCGATCAGGTCTGAATTACCCCCTTAGTCATAAGTATAGGTACAGTCAGAAGCAGGGGCGTTTCTTGGGGGGGGGGGGGAGCCATCCAATCGCATGGGGCGTCTGCGGCCATGCCCACTGTCTCTTACTGACAGTATTCCATGTGGTCTGGCTGTCCGCATGGAATACTGTTGAAAACATCCCACCCAATATGGCTGTCAAATATCCCACCCAAAATGACTGCCACCTCAGAAGACATTTTTGAAGGATGCTAGATGAAGCTATGGCTATTTTGGGAGGGACATCTACTAGACGGAGCTGGAGGGAGTATGCAGGCATGAACAGTGCTGGGGCAGCGGCAGCATGAAACAACCCTTGACAGCGAGCAGGTGGAGTGGCAATTTTAAGGGGGCATTACTATGTGAGGCCTGCCGCATAATATTTTGTCTGCATAAATTGGTGCAAGGGGCATTACTGTGTGGAGCATAACAAAAGGCGTTACTGTGTGGGGCATAATCTGGGGCAAGGGGCATTACTGTGTGGGGCATAGTTTGATGCAAGGGGCATTACTGTGTGTTGTATAATATGGTGCTAGTGGCATTACTGTGTGGGGCATAATAGGGTGCAAGGGTATTACTGTGTGGGGCATAATAGGGTGCAAGGGGCCCTCCCCCCACCTTTCCTCGAAGGCAAAATAATTATTAATGTGCCAGTAATACTGCCAGTTCTGAAAAATTTCCAGTCACTTCAGTCTCATCCCTCATGTTTCTGCAGCTCCAGCCCTGCAGTGTCTTTCCAGCTCCCTTCTGTCTCTCCAGCCCTCTTCTGTTTCTCCAGCCAATCCCGCCTTCTGTCTCTTCAGTCAGCCACCTTCTGTATCTCAGGCTCTTTCTCTCTCTCCAGTCCCCTTCTGTCTTTTCAGCCAGTACCCCCCACTTCTGTCTCTCCAGGAGATTCCCCTCTTCTGTTTTGCCAGTCAGCTCCCTATCTATCTTTCCAGCCAGACCCCCTTCTGTGTGAACCACCCCCCTTTTGTGTCTCCGACCAGCTTCCCTTCTGTGTCTCATGCCAGCCTTCCCCCCTTTAGTGTCTCATTCCAGCCAGCCCCCCCTTCTGTGTCTCCAGCCAGATCCCTTATGTGTCTCATGCCAGCCCCCTTTTGTATCTCCAGCCAGCCCCCTTCTGTGTCTCCAGCCAGGGCCCCCTTCTCCATACTTGCCTACTCTCCCGGAATGGCTGGGAGGCTCCCGATTTATGGGGTCCCCCCTGCCCGGCCGCCCACTTGGCGAGTAAAGTGGGCGGTCCGGGCAGTCGATGACGTGATTCTTATTGAATCGCATCATCATAGCCATGCCCCCTGCAGTATAATGCCAGTAATAGCGCCATTTCACAGTGGGGGCGTGGCTTACATGACGAGATACATCAGCCTCGCCCCTGTTCCGCCTCCGCCATGTCCCCGCTTTGTCTCTGGCCCGCCCCCTCTGCTTGTCACATCACTGCCCCGCCCCCGCTGAGATGACCTGGCTGTTCTCTCCCAGAGATAGCAGCCATAAAGTCGGCAAGTATGCCCATTCTGTGTCTCTAGCCTGCTCCCTTTCTGTGTCTCACACTAGTCCCTTCCTTCTGTGGCTCCAATCAGCCACCTTCCTCTCTGTGTCTCCACCCAGGGCCCCCTTCTGCATCTCCAGCCTGTATCCATTCTGAGTGTCCAGCTACAGGCCCCATTCTGTGTCTCTAGCCTGTCCTTGCATCCAGGCACCACAGGCAACAAACACTTAGCTTCTTCTGTGTCTTCTGGTTGCACCTGCCCTCTTCGCGTTGCGGTCTTTTCCAGGGCTTCTCTGGGTGGCTGCTGTGCAACGCCGCATGCAGAGGCATTTCTAGAGAGGAGGAGACCCATGTGCAGACTCGGTGTGTGGGCCCTCTCCTCTCCTGTAGCCACCACCGCCGCTGTTAGTGCTCTCAGCACTTAGACTCTGGCATAGTGCCAGAGTCTACTGCGCATGCACAGGACTCAGAAAAAAAGGCAGCCGCACAATTTCTGGAGTCCTGAGCATGCGCTGTAGACTCTGGTACTGTGCCAGAGTCTCTAGTGCTCAGTGCACTAGCAGCGGCGGTGATGGCTATGGGAGAGAAGGGTGCCCACACACAGTCATCGATGGACGCCGGAAAGGTGAGTATAGAAGAAATGGGTGCAGTGTGTGCGGTGTGGGCCCCCTCTGGACCCAGGGGCCCGTGTGCACCGCATTTATTATAGATACGCCACTGGCCACATGGTGTCATGATGCCTTGTTTCAAAAAGAAACCTCAAGCTTTAATCAAAGTTCCCAGCACCCACTGGCGAGCACAGTGAACCTCAGAAAAGTGGTACAGAACTCTCTTTAACAGGAGCACTCTTACTGATATCTGTTACAGGGTCTAGGTACTCAATGTCATAGCTATAATTATAATAAAACTTAAATTTTAATTAAGTCAATCACAGTAAAACAGAGTACTATATACTCACACAATTTTTAAAAAGGTCGAAATATAGACAGAAATACATACAAATAAACATATAATAAAAGACATACAAGTTAAATTCAGTTATTCTCGGTCAAAGAGAAAATGCTCAGAGAAACAATAATCTCACCACACTGAGTTGGCATTTGTGAGAAGGAAGGCACGCATGGCTACGAATGGTATTTTCCAGATTCTGCTGCCCCGTATTTGCATTTGCATTGGATATGGGATGAGTGATCTGTACTAGTACCAGCCAGTAGAAAGGCAGATAAATCACCTGGGTCTGGGCATGCAAGTGTGTTTCTGCTTTCGGCTGGTGACTAAATACCAGCGCAGCCCATGAGAGAACCACTACGCAGCAATGTCCCAGATGATAGAAACAAGAAAAAAGTACAAGTGGTAAATAGAGTTTGCACCAATGTACTGCATCTAAAATTTTTGTACACTCATCATAGATACTGTAGTTTGGCTTGTAATCGTGCCCACAGCCTTAGTGTACAAAAAAACACTGATTATAGGGGGTCATTCTGAGTTGATCGCTCGCTAGCTACTTTTTGCAGTCGTGCAAACGCATAGTCACCGCCCACTGGGGAGTGTATTTTAGCTGTGCAAGTGTGCAAACGCATGTGCAGCTGAGCGGTACAAAAATAGTTTGTGCAGTTTCTGAGTAGGTCTGAATTTACTCAGCCGCTGCGATCACTTCAGCCTTTACAACCACTCCCTGAAAACGGTCAGTTGACACCTATAAACGCCTTCTTCCTGTCAATCTTCTTGCGATCGGCTGTGCGAATGGATTCTTCGTTAAATCCATCGCCCAGCAACTATCCGCTTTGTACCCATACTACGTCACTGCGCATTGCGGTGCATACACATGCGCAGTAGTGACCTGATTGCTGCGCTGCAAAAAATGTCAGCATGCGATCAGGTCGGAATGACCCCCATACTGTCCACAAATTAGCAGTAAATGTCCCACTGGCATACAGTTCGTGTTATTAAATATTTGCAACAATGATGTACCGCTTTTCTGCGGTTTCCCTGTGTTTGTACTGTACTACTCTCAGGAAGTACCACCGATGTTCAAATCATAAGCATGATATATACTAACATTATTGCATAATATGGTATACTCAGGGCCGGTGCTAGGGTGTTCGGTGCCACTCTGCTAACTATAAATGTGCACTCTCCCATACTTTGCAAAGGGACAGTGTGCATCAAAAAAGCGATGTGGTCTCACAAGGAAGAGGTGTGGTCACACAATAGTACCCTCATTTAAAACACCCCCAGTAGTGGCGCTGCTTACACATAACGACCCTAGTAGTAGCGCCGCTTACACACAGCGAACCAAGTAGTAGCCCTGCTTACAAATAACGCCCCAGTAGTAGCGCCGCTTACACATAACTACCCCAGTAGTAGTGCAACTTATACATAACGAAATCATTAGTATCACCGCTTACACATAATGCCCCAGTAATAACGCAGCTTACACATAATGTCCCACTAGTTGCGCAGCTTAAACATAACGCCCCAGTAGTAGCGCTGCTTATACATAACGCCTCAGTAGTAGCACAGCTTACACGTAATGCCCCCAGTTGTAGCGCCACTTACATGTAACACCCCCAGTAGTAGTGCAGCTTACACGTAACGCCTCAATAGTAGCACCACTAATACGTAACACCCCAGAAGTAGCGCCGCTTACACATAACGAACCCAGTAGTTGCACCGCTTACACATAACGCCCCAGTAGTAGTGCAGCTTACACATAATGCCCCAGTAGTAGTGCAGCTTACACGTAACGCCCCAGTAGTAGTGCAGCTTACACGTAACGCCCCAGTAGTAGTGCAGCTTACACACAATGCCCCAATAGTAGTGCCGCTTACACATAACGCCCACAGAAGTGCAGTTTATTCACATACCCCCCCTCCACACACATACATAAATACACACACACATACATACATACATACATACATACATACATACACACACACAGAGACTTTCTCACTCACTCTCCCTTCAGTTACTTATCACAGTCTGGCTGGCAGGATCTGGAGAAGCATGTACTCCTCTGTGGCACTGCAGTCTGCTGGTCCCATGTACCTCTGCACCCTCCAACCGTATAGCTCCGCCCCCATCCGTCTGTGTAGGTCCATCCCCTTTTCGATCGATAAGTCACTGCGACTGTCACAGGAGGGGGAGAGAAGGCTTGAAGCTGCCGGTGCTACTGCCTGTCATACAGTGACAGGCAGAGCAGATGGCAGCAGCAGGGATGCCAGGCGCAGCAGCGGGGATGCAGAGCAGGGAGAGCGCCTCTCCAGCCTGGCGCCTACCTGCTCTGCATCCCTTTGCTGAGCGGGTATCACTGGGCTTGGATATACAGATTATAAGGCAATCAGGAGAATATTAGACCTGTGGGGTGGGTACATCCCTCCTGTCACGGACCCACTGGCAAGCGCCAATGGCTGCATGGTCCCGGACCCCACACCACAGTAATAGATGGATGTACATCAGTCTACACTGTGTAGCAGTTAAAGGTGGGCCTAGCTGCAGTCCCCCCTGATGGCAGCCCTGGTGGACACATCACAAATCACAAACATGCATTTTTTACTAAGATAATTAAGACAAATGAACACACAACAATACAGTAATTATAGTATTTAGTGTAAAAGACCGCACACCACGTTACAAAGCAGTTAAATTTACAGACTTTCACACTAACATATTTATTATAGTCAACGAGGATTTGTCAGGTTCATTTGAACCAGTTAAGTATATTTTCTTTATCTTTGGTAATTAACAAGAGTTCTAATCTGGATAATTGTTAATGACCACTACACCTAATTTAAATGCCAGTTAAAGCATTCTTATTAAGCCACTAAGGAGGTTTATGTGATCAGTGTAGAACAGTAACAGGCATGGGTTTGTACAAAATGGGCCGTATGAGATGCAGTGCCAGACGGCCAGAGCTCCGGGGTTCCAGGCGTCTCGCGCTGTACTACATCTGGCCCCAATGTGGTTGTTGATGCGACTGCTCTTGCTACAGATGGAGCCTCCATTATATCTGCTCCGTCTGTGACTAGGCGCACCCGCCTGGGTGCACCTAGTCACTCTGAGCATCTCCACCTGGATTTGCGTGCACGCCCACACAGACACGCTAACAATGGGAAGCGGCTCTGTGCACTCCCAGTGTGACTAGGAGGACGGATCATCTAGTCACGCCGGGAGTGCACGCCTGCGCCTCAGGCAGCAAAGATAACTGAAGCTCCATTTGTATTTTCGCTGTCCACAATTGTGACTATATGCTAATATGGGCAGAAGCTAACATGAGCATAGGGACACCCACTGCTGTCTACTAATTTTCATCCGATGGCTTACAAGCGCTGAAACATCTGCACCATCGCTGCATACCGGGTCATCACGCAGATTCTGAGTGCTTCTGAAGATGCACAGGCTGAGCTGCTCTTCTGGCATGCTGAGGGCTCTCCAGTAGCAAGTGAAATCACAACTGATAATTTATGCATGCCCTGAAAAGCCCAAAGTGGACATTGCCGAGGCAAGGACATGAAAAAAATAAAAATAAAGTAAACCTGAAAGTAAAGTATTGTATCTATACTATATCTCCCAAAATGTGCCCTACTCATTGAGAGCACTGGAATTGTGGGGTTGCAGGGGAAGGCGCTCAGATTTTAAATTGACAGTAGTTTAAGTTCCAAGATCCAGCCCAACCTGCAATCCCATGTTCCAGTGTTCCCCAACCTTGCTGCTAGAGAAATAGTTGTCAGTTTCAACTGCACTGATGGGTACGCTTCACCTGCAATAGATGTACAGTGATGGAGATAGCAGGGCGATACAGAAGTTATTGAAAGACCCCGATGAATCGATGGTCAGAGTCCTTTCTGTGTTGTAGTAGCTAAGAGAAGGTGGAACACAATGCAGTTACAAATCCTCTGGCTGGCAAACCTATCAGCTCAACCCGATGTGGGGAGTATATCCACAGCTACAGGAAACGCTGCTTAATATCTAGAGATGAGCGCCTGAAATTTTTCGGGTTTTGTGTTTTGGTTTTGGGTTCGGTTCCGCGGCCGTGTTTTGGGTTCGAACGCGTTTTGGCAAAACCTCACCGAATTATTTTTGTCGGATTCGGGTGTGTTTTGGATTCGGGTGTTTTTTTCCAAAAACACTAAAAAACAGCTTAAATCATAGAATTTGGGGGTCATTTTGATCCCAAAGTATTATTAACCTCAAAAACCACAATTTACACTCATTTTCAGTCTATTCTGAATACCTCACACCTCACAATATTATTTTTAGTCCTAAAATTTGCACCGAGGTCGCTGTGTGAGTAAGATAAGCGACCCTAGTGGCCGACACAAACACCGGGCCCATCTAGGAGTGGCACTGCAGTGTCACGCAGGATGTCCCTTCCAAAAAACCCTCCCCAAACAGCACATGACGCAAAGAAAAAAAGAGGCGCAATGAGGTAGCTGTGTGAGTAAGATTAGCGACCCTAGTGGCCGACACAAACACCGGGCCCATCTAGGAGTGGCACTGCAGTGTCACGCAGGATGGCCCTTCCAAAAAACCCTCCCCAAACAGCACATGACGCAAAGAAAAAAAGAGGCGCAATGAGGTAGCTGTGTGAGTAAGATTAGCGACCCTAGTGGCCGACACAAACACCGGGCCCATCTAGGAGTGGCACTGCAGTGTCACGCAGGATGGCCCTTCCAAAAAACCCTCCCCAAACAGCACATGACGCAAAGAAAAAAAGAGGCGCAATGAGGTAGCTGACTGTGTGAGTAAGATTAGCGACCCTAGTGGCCGACACAAACACCGGGCACATCTAGGAGTGGCACTGCAGTGTCACGCAGGATGTCCCTTCCAAAAAACCCTCCCCAAACAGCACATGACGCAAAGAAAAAAAGAGGCGCAATGAGGTAGCTGTGTGAGTAAGATTAGCGACCCTAGTGGCCGACACAAACACCGGGCCCATCTAGGAGTGGCACTGCAGTGTCACGCAGGATGTCCCTTCCAAAAAACCCTCCCCAATCAGCACATGATGCAAAGAAAAAGAAAAGAAAAAAGAGGTGCAAGATGGAATTATCCTTGGGCCCTCCCACCCACCCTTATGTTGTATAAACAAAACAGGACATGCACACTTTAACCAACCCATCATTTCAGTGACAGGGTCTGCCACACGACTGTGACTGATATGACGGGTTGGTTTGGACCCCCCCCAAAAAAGAAGCAATTAATCTCTCCTTGCACAAACTGGCTCTACAGAGGCAAGATGTCCACCTCATCTTCACCCTCCGATATATCACCGTGTACATCCCCCTCCTCACAGATTATCAATTCGTCCCCACTGGAATCCACCATCTCAGCTCCCTGTGTACTTTGTGGAGGCAATTGCTGCTGGTCAATGTCTCCGCGGAGGAATTGATTATAATTCATTTTAATGAACATCATCTTCTCCACATTTTCTGGATGTAACCTCGTACGCCGATTGCTGACAAGGTGAGCGGCGGCACTAAACACTCTTTCGGAGTACACACTTGTGGGAGGGCAACTTAGGTAGAATAAAGCCAGTTTGTGCAAGGGCCTCCAAATTGCCTCTTTTTCCTGCCAGTATAAGTACGGACTGTGTGACGTGCCTACTTGGATGCGGTCACTCATATAATCCTCCACCATTCTATCAATGTTGAGAGAATCATATGCAGTGACAGTAGACGACATGTCCGTAATCGTTGTCAGGTCCTTCAGTCCGGACCAGATGTCAGCATCAGCAGTCGCTCCAGACTGCCCTGCATCACCGCCAGCGGGTGGGCTCGGAATTCTGAGCCTTTTCCTCGCACCCCCAGTTGCGGGAGAATGTGAAGGAGGAGATGTTGACAGGTCGCGTTCCGCTTGACTTGACAATTTTGTCACCAGCAGGTCTTTCAACCCCAGCAGACCTGTGTCTGCCGGAAAGAGAGATCCAAGGTAGGCTTTAAATCTAGGATCGAGCACGGTGGCCAAAATGTAGTGCTCTGATTTCAACAGATTGACCACCCGTGAATCCTTGTTAAGCGAATTAAGGGCTGCATCCACAAGTCCCACATGCCTAGCGGAATCGCTCCCTTTTAGCTCCTTCTTCAATGCCTCCAGCTTCTTCTGCAAAAGCCTGATGAGGGGAATGACCTGACTCAGGCTGGCAGTGTCTGAACTGACTTCACGTGTGGCAAGTTCAAAGGGCATCAGAACCTTGCACAACGTTGAAATCATTCTCCACTGCACTTGAGACAGGTGCATTCCATCTCCTATATCGTGCTCAATTGTATAGGCTTGAATGGCCTTTTGCTGCTCCTCCAACCTCTGAAGCATATAGAGGGTTGAATTCCACCTCGTTACCACTTCTTGCTTCAGATGATGGCAGGGCAGGTTCAGTAGTTTTTGGTGGTGCTCCAGTCTTCTGTACGTGGTGCCTGTACGCCGAAAGTGTCCCGCAATTTTTCTGGCTACCGACAGCATCTCTTGCACGCCCCTGTCGTTTTTAAAAAAATTCTGCACCACCAAATTCAAGGTATGTGCAAAACATGGGACGTGCTGGAATTTGCCCATATTTAATGCACACACAATATTGCTGGCGTTGTCCGATGCCACAAATCCACAGGAGAGTCCAATTGGGGTAAGCCATTCCGCGATGATCTTCCTCAGTTGCCGTAAGAGGTTTTCAGCTGTGTGCGTATTCTGGAAAGCGGTGATACAAAGCGTAGCCTGCCTAGGAAAGAGTTGGCGTTTGCGAGATGCTGCTACTGGTGCTGCCGCTGCTGTTCTTGCGGCGGGAGTCCATACATCTACCCAGTGGGCTGTCACAGTCATATAGTCCTGACCCTGCCCTGCTCCACTTGTCCACATGTCCGTGGTTAAGTGGACATTGGGTACAACTGCATTTTTTAGGAGACTGGTGAGTCTTTTTCTGACGTCCGTGTACATTCTCGGTATCGCCTGCCTAGAGAAGTGGAACCTAGATGGTATTTGGTAACGGGGGCACACTGCCTCAATAAATTGTCTAGTTCCCTGTGAACTAACGGCGGATACCGGACGCACGTCTAACACCAACATAGTTGTCAAGGACTCAGTTATCCGCTTTGCAGTAGGATGACTGCTGTGATATTTCATCTTCCTCGCAAAGGACTGTTGAACAGTCAATTGCTTACTGGAAGTAGTACAAGTGGGCTTACGACTTCCCCTCTGGGATGACCATCGACTCCCAGCGGCAACAACAGCAGCGCCAGCAGCAGTAGGCGTTACACGCAAGGATGCATCGGAGGAATCCCAGGCAGGAGAGGACTCGTCAGACTTGCCAGTGACATGGCCTGCAGGACTATTGGCATTCCTGGGGAAGGAGGAAATTGACACTGAGGGAGTTGGTGGGGTGGTTTGTGTGAGCTTGGTTACAAGAGGAAGGGATTTACTGGTCAGTGGACTGCTTCCGCTGTCACCCAAAGTTTTTGAACTTGTCACTGACTTATTATGAATGCGCTGCAGGTGACGTATAAGGGAGGATGTTCCGAGGTGGTTAACGTCCTTACCCCTACTTATTACAGCTTGACAAAGGGAACACACGGCTTGACACCTGTTGTCCGCATTTCTGGTGAAATACCTCCACACCGAAGAGCTGATTTTTTTGGTATTTTCACCTGGCATGTCAACGGCCATATTCCTCCCACGGACAACAGGTGTCTCCCCGGGTGCCTGACTTAAACAAACCACCTCACCATCAGAATCCTCCTGGTCAATTTCCTCCCCAGCGCCAGCAACACCCATATCCTCCTCATCCTGGTGTACTTCAACACTGACATCTTCAATCTGACTATCAGGAACTGGACTGCGGGTGCTCCTTCCAGCACTTGCAGGGGGCGTGCAAATGGTGGAAGGCGCATGCTCTTCACGTCCAGTGTTGGGAAGGTCAGGCATCGCAACCGACACAATTGGACTCTCCTTGTGGATTGGGGATTTCAAAGAACGCACAGTTCTTTGCGGTGCTTTTGCCAGCTTGAGTCTTTTCAGTTTTCTAGCGAGAGGCTAAGTGCTTCCATCCTCATGTGAAGCTGAACCACTAGCCATGAACATAGGCCAGGGCCTCAGCCGTTCCTTGCCACTCCGTGTGGTAAATGGCATATTGGCAAGTTTACGCTTCTCCTCCGACAATTTTATTTTAGGTTTTGGAGTCCTTTTTTTACTGATATTTGGTGTTTTGGTTTTGACATGCTCTGTACTATGCCATTGGGCATCGGCCTTGGCAGACGACGTTGCTGGCATTTCATCGTCTCGGCCATGACTAGTGGCAGCAGCTTCAGCACGAGGTGGAAGTGGATCTTGATCTTTCCCTAATTTTGGAACCTCAACATTTTTGTTCTCCATATTTTAATAGGCACAACTAAAAGGCACCTCAGGTAAACAATGGAGATGGATGGATTGGATACTAGTATACAATTATGGACGGGCTGCCGAGTGCCGACACAGAGGTAGCCACAGCCGTGAACTACCGCACTGTACTGTGTCTGCTGCTAATATATAGACTGGTTGATAAAGAGATAGTATACTCGTAACTAGTATGTATGTATAAAGAAAGAAAAAAAAAACCACGGTTAGGTGGTATATACAATTATGGACGGGCTGCCGAGTGCCGACACAGAGGTAGCCACAGCCGTGAACTACCGCACTGTACTGTGTCTGCTGCTAATATATAGACTGGTTGATAAAGAGATAGTATACTCGTAACTAGTATGTATGTATAAAGAAAGAAAAAAAAACCACGGTTAGGTCACTGGTATATACAATTATGGACGGGCTGCCGAGTGCCGACACAGAGGTAGCCACAGCCGTGAACTACCGCACTGTACTGTGTCTGCTGCTAATATATAGACTGGTTGATAAAGAGATAGTATACTCGTAACTAGTATGTATGTATAAAGAAAGAAAAAAAAACCACGGTTAGGTCACTGGTATATACAATTATGGACGGGCTGCCGAGTGCCGACACAGAGGTAGCCACAGCCGTGAACTACCGCACTGTACTGTGTCTGCTGCTAATATATAGACTGGTTGATAAAGAGATAGTATACTCGTAACTAGTATGTATGTATAAAGAAAGAAAAAAAAAACACGGTTAGGTCACTGGTATATACAATTATGGACGGGCTGCCGAGTGCCGACACAGAGGTAGCCACAGCCGTGAACTACCGCACTGTACTGTGTCTGCTGCTAATATATAGACTGGTTGATAAAGAGATAGTATACTCGTAACTAGTATGTATGTATAAAGAAAGAAAAAAAAACCACGGTTAGGTCACTGGTATATACAATTATGGACGGGCTGCCGAGTGCCGACACAGAGGTAGCCACAGCCGTGAACTACCGCACTGTACTGTGTCTGCTGCTAATATATAGACTGGTTGATAAAGAGATAGTATACTCGTAACTAGTATGTATGTATAAAGAAAGAAAAAAAAAACACGGTTAGGTGGTATATACAATTATGGACGGGCTGCCGAGTGCCGACACAGAGGTAGCCACAGCCGTGAACTACCGCACTGTACTGTGTCTGCTGCTAATATATAGACTGGTTGATAAAGAGATAGTATACTCGTAACTAGTATGTATGTATAAAGAAAGAAAAAAAAACCACGGTTAGGTCACTGGTATATACAATTATGGACGGGCTGCGGAGTGCCGACACAGAGGTAGCCACAGCCGTGAACTACCGCACTGTACTGTGTCTGCTGCTAATATATAGACTGGTTGATAAAGAGATAGTATACTCGTAACTAGTATGTATGTATAAAGAAAGAAAAAAAAACCACGGTTAGGTGGTATATACAATTATGGACGGGCTGCCGAGTGCCGACACAGAGGTAGCCACAGCCGTGAACTACCGCACTGTACTGTGTCTGCTGCTAATATATAGACTGGTTGATAAAGAGATAGTATACTCGTAACTAGTATGTATGTATAAAGAAAGAAAAAAAAACCACGGTTAGGTCACTGGTATATACAATTATGGACGGGCTGCCGAGTGCCGACACAGAGGTAGCCACAGCCGTGAACTACCGCACTGTACTGTGTCTGCTGCTAATATATAGACTGGTTGATAAAGAGATAGTATACTCGTAACTAGTATGTATGTATAAAGAAAGAAAAAAAAACCACGGTTAGGTCACTGGTATATACAATTATGGACGGGCTGCCGAGTGCCGACACAGAGGTAGCCACAGCCGTGAACTACCGCACTGTACTGTGTCTGCTGCTAATATAGACTGGTTGATAAAGAGATAGTATACTACTAATATTATATACTGGTGGTCAGGTCACTGGTCACTAGTCACACTGGCAGTGGCACTCCTGCAGCAAAAGTGTGCACTGTTTAATTTTAATATAATATTATGTACTCCTGGCTCCTGCTATAACCTATAACTGGCACTGCAGTAGTGCTCCCCAGTCTCCCCCACAATTATAAGCTGTGTGAGCTGAGCAGTCAGACAGATATATAATATATATAGATGATGCAGATGCAGCACACTGGCCTGAGCCTGAGCAGTGCACACAGATATGGTATGTATGTGACTGAGTCACTGTGTGCTGTGTATCGCTTTTTTCAGGCAGAGAACGGATTATAAATAAAAGTGGTGGTCACTGGTCACTATCAGCAAAACTCTGCACTGTACACTACTGAGTACTCCTAATGCTCCCCAAAATTAGTAAATCAAGTGTCTAAACGGAGAGGACGCCAGCCACGTCCTCTCCCTATCAATCTCAATGCACGTGTGAAAATGGCGGCGACGCGCGGCTCCTTATATAGAATCCGAGTCTCGCGATAGAATCCGAGCCTCGCGAGAATCCGACAGCGTCATGATGACGTTCGGGCGCGCTCGGGTTAACCGAGCAAGGCGGGAAGATCCGAGTCGCTCGGACTCGTGAAAAAAAACATGAAGTTCTGGCGGGTTCGGATTCAGAGAAACCGAACCCGCTCATCTCTATTAATATCATGGTAGGACAGTTATAGCTGGAGCTTCCATCGCAATCAGGAGCTTTTCCAAAGAACAGTGCAGGACAGAATAAGGTCCCAATGAAAGCACCTTTGTCCAGCTTTAGTTATGCTGGCAATAGAGGATGAAGGAGAATTTCTCACAGTGGCACCTAACTTGTATCAGTAATAGGTAGCAGAATTATCACCTATGTATTTCAACACTTTTCCAGCGTCTTTGGATCACGAGTTAATGCAAAGCGTCTCATAGTGCATTTCAAATGCCAGTGTGCATCCAGCTCAGGGCATACAATAATTACATTACTTGTCTACTTTTGAAAAAGTATTTCAGGGAGATTGTGAGATAACACCAATGTGTGTGGCGTTAAGTGGACGTATACTGCTCCGCCTGAACATTGTTGCTCAGTAAGACCTACAGTACTTGTGATATAAGCACTGATACTTTTCAGATCTTGTTCATGTATTGTGTTCTACTAATAAGTGGTTCCATATAATTTGTCACGAGAAACCTTATTTGAAAGTGTACGTATCTATAAGCAGTAGTGGTGCAGATGTATTAAGGCCTCCATCCACTAGTGCGATATGGCCACTTTTCATCCGATTGCGATGAATTATTGCGACGGATCAGATGAAAAGTGTCCCATCGCATGTCATTTTCGTGCGATTGCGATTCATGTTCCCGTGCTCCTCACATCAGAGTCGCAGATCTTACGGGCTGACTATAATATTTCTCTCAATCGCTCTCTCAATAGGTGCGTAATAGGTTAGATAATGCACCAGCCAATCAGCTCCTGTTATTTTTCAAACCTGTAATGATTGGCTGGTGAGTTATCACTTTCCACTTATCACTGCTTTATCACTTCTCCAGGCTCAATACATCTGCCCCATTGCCTTATAACCACTGCAGGGAACTGGCACTGATGTCGCATTTGAATGTATATAATTAGAACTGGTAGGTGTCACAAGAACTGTTTCACAATTATGCTGCATTGTTAACTAAATATTATTGTAGAGCAAACAGCATAAGAGGTGACTGCAAGAAATAATATTCTCACAGCTGCTGAAAAATATACAACTTTGTTGTATACAGGTTGTACTTATTTATGATTGAAAGCAATCAATATTTCAATTAATATGGAAATTGATTTAGCCTTTTACTGTAAGGAAAAAAATATAATAAATAATCAGTTTTCCTAGATTTCTTAAAATTCAGGTGGCACAATCTTTCAGCATAAACTAATAGCATGTTCAATCATATACATTAAAGTGAAATCAATAAAAGACAGGTATGGACCTCAGAAAGTGCTGGTCACAGATATCATATTTGTCATATACTTACAAATATCCTTTTAAACTGATTGCTTTCATCAAGGCTACTTGTTATCATTTGGTGCGCTCTTTTACTAAAATAGAATACGTCATTCTCATTAATTATTCAGCTGTCTTTTGAGATTTGCAATATGCACGCTCCAAAAACCGCCTATTTTCTAAGCTACTACATCTAACACAGTGCAATGAATACTTATGCAGTTGTCGTACTTATCCTTTTAACAATGGTAACGTGATATAACATCCATTTAAAATGTAAAGTAAATAAACAATTTATAAGCAGTACAAATGGAGAGAGAGAAAAAATAGTTTAATTGTAGTTGTTTTACATTTATGTCCACTTTTAACTACCCATGACAGCAGGGAAGTTGTACATTGGCAAGAATAAATACTTGCAAAAATATTTACTGTGTGTAATTGTACAGCTGGGATATCAAATTAAACAGCACCCCAAATTGGAAACAATATTTTTTGTTGTACACTAGCAATGTCTTTAAAAAAATGACCTATTTATGCTTTGTAGTAAATGTATTGGAGAGCTGCCAAGTCACTACCAAACATTTGCCGTTGCAGAGAACTCTTTTAAAAATCAATTAGGAGTGAATGCATTCCATGCAAGTGCTTAAAAATGTCAAGTCTATGCTACTCTTTTATTTCTAGTTGTGCATCATTAGTAAAAATTTCTATGCTTTTTATTGAACTAATTACTTATTTTCTCAGTGAAGTCTTTATAGACTTTAAGTGGTTATACTACACACAAATTGCAACAGAAAATTCTTTTGCATGCATTGGTATTTTACTTTAGTATAAAAAATATGGAAACTATTTATTTGTACACAGAGTAGTCATTTTAGCTGTTTTGATGCATAATAGAGATATTCGGAAAAAATGTCTAAATTAAATATTTCACTTCTGAGCTACACATTAGGTAACATTATTTTAGAGAGATGACGTGATCTACTGTTTATCACTATCTGAAGATATAGTTATACACAAGTGTGTGTGTGTGTGTGTGTGTGTGTGTGTGTGTGTGTGTGTGTGTGTGTGTGTGTGTGTGTGTGTGTGTGTGAGAAGTGGGTACATTTTATGGAGCTCTTACACATTTTCTAGACTTTTTTTAGGGTGTAGTACGGTATGCCGGCACCGGGAGCCCGACCGCCGGCATACCGACAGCGTGGCGAGCGCAAAGGAGCCCCTTGCGGTCTCGCTGCGCTCGCCGCAGGCACGGTGGTGCGATTTTATTCTCCCTCCAGGGAGGTTGTGGACCCCCACGAGGGAGAATAGTTGTCGGTATGCCGGGTGTCGGGATTCCGGCGCCGGTATACTGTGCGCCGGGATCCCGACATTCGGCATACAGAAGACCACCACTTTTTTTATTATCTTTTATTTATATGGTGCCACCATGGAGTGTAAAAGGAAATCCCTGCGTCCAGGATCCTGGCGGTCACATCGCGGCATCCTTATTTTTAAAATGCAGACAGTGGACGGTATAATTCATTTACCCCTCCCCTGCTCCATACCCTAACCCTAACCCACCTGGGGTGGTGGCTAGGGCTAAGATAGTGGGTGGTGGTGGTGGTGGCTACAGTTAATCACAAGGGGTGGTGGCTAAGGCTAAGACTCAGGGGTGGTGGCTACATCTATCCCCCCCATAGTGCCTAACACTAACCCCCCCAACCCCCTTCACTGGGGCCGTACCGTTAACCCTTACCCCAATACTGACTTTTAGGATACTGGTGGTTGGGGCTCTGACAACATGATTCCGAGTGGTTTTTGAATTCCGGCAATGGTCACCTGACTACCTGCGTCTACACTGCTGAGATGCTGACTGCATCCCCCACAGGGTATAGTTAAACCACTGCAGGGAGAACTACAAAACTATACACCATAAATGCATTTTTATTGGCCAAGTATACCTCTGTATACCCGGAATTTATCTCCAGTTTACCGCACTCCAGAAAACTCACATAAATAAACAACTTTCATTCCAATCACAATACATAAACCAATACATAAGTAATAACAAGGTTAAAACAGTCAGTACATGGATGTTGCATAAAACATTGAGCTATAAAGCCAACTAAGAGAGTGACAATTAATAACAGCAACACTCAATGGGCCAGTGACCTGGGAAAGGCAGACAGAAAGGATCAGAGTCACTGACTGTAAATGGGTGCACA
The DNA here is from genome assembly GCF_028390025.1 of Pseudophryne corroboree. NCBI lineage: Eukaryota > Metazoa > Chordata > Amphibia > Anura > Myobatrachidae > Pseudophryne > Pseudophryne corroboree. The sequence goes on from NC_086445.1 coordinate 310,423,440, forward strand.
CTGGAGTAGGGTTGGCCATCGACAATCAATGATTTTTATGCAATGAATGGTATATGACCGATGTTAATTAATTTACAATCAATGGCAGATAACTAGGTAGTTTCCTTCCATCAATATTTGCAGTGGGGCCAATGGTTAATTCCCCCCCAGCATTTACATAGTGCTTCAGCAGCTGCACAGAGCTGGCTCTTCACATGTAGTGTGTTCCTAACCACCCCCTGGCATGGCAGGTTTAGCTATCAACACCCCACTCATAATACACACCTCCATTGCCATGCCTGCTGCTGCAGCCCAGTTCCTGGCCTCTCCCCTATCCCCTTCTACTCCCTCCACTAAATAACATACTGATTGAGCAGCACTGTAGCTGCTAGTGAGATGGTCCCCCGAGTCCTGAGTTTGGCGGAGCAGACACAAAAGGGCAAGTGCAGTGGCAGCCACCTGAGCTGCACATTTCTTAAATGTACTATGTTTATGTGCTTTATAGTTGATGGTAGGAACCATCGATGGCATGACATAACATAGTTTCATATCATCAGTGGTTCTTGCTGTGCTATCCATTAATGGCAGCCATTGATGGTGGACATACCGATAGCCATCCGACCACTGGAGACAAGGATAGCACAAGGTGAGAACAAAGAGGGTGTTGATACTGCACGTGAGAGCTTACAGTCTAGGGGAGTGAACATCTGCCTACTTGCATGTTTAGCATTTATAATTTGGAGAATGATGTAAGTGTCCATTTACTAGCAAGGTGACAAACATTATCCAACTGACTCCTGATTGTTGCTCACCATGCTTTGCGCTAGTGTATTAAATATCAGGTGATACTTGTTATATTTCTGTAGAGAATAAAACAATTTAGACTAGTCAGCTAATTCAGACTGCAGGCTTTCATACATTTCTCCAGTACGATTTGGTCTTTAGTGTTCTATATGGTTTCCTTCTATTATTGTTCTGCCTGAAACTTTCCTTTACTATATCCCAATAGAGCAAAATAGATTATATTTACAACTTCAGTAATAGACAATGGGCAAAATGTTATAGCCCATAAATTGCAGGATTCAGAATTAATTCCTTAATTTCATAATTAATGGACGGCCAAATACACTGTCACAGTTGTGGGCATAAAGAAGTAAAATGCTCCAGCTTGGTTTTTGGGGTCCAAAGATCATTCACCCCAGGCAGGGCCAGCTCAAGGCCCATTTCAGCAGAGTGGCTACACAAGGGAGCCACCCCATTGTGGGAGCAGTGCAATATCTGCTGCTGGGTCCCACACCCATTGTGCTGCATACAATTTCATAGTAGCCTGGTCCAGGCAGTTTAGGATCTTCCAGGTGGCTCAAATTGGGCAGGGTGTGACCCTACAGGTGGTGATGTAACGTCGTGACATCACAGGTCACATAGCCACATGCCATCCACAGCAGCACACAGTGTCACAGTGACTCAGTGAGTGAGACACTGACACAACAGCAGGGCAGAGCATGGTGCTGATTCTGACTCTAGCGGCTGGGTGTGGTGAGGTGCATACTTAGTCTGGCTCCAGTGATGCTGAGAGTCTGTGTTGAGCAGGTGCTGAGAGGTCTGGGCAGTGACACGGGACTGAGCAGGTCCCCAGCTGTGAGCAGATGCTGAGGGGGCTAAGCAGTGAGCAGATTCTGAGAGGACTAAGCAGTGCTCAAGGGCTGAGGGGACTGAGCAGTGTCTATGTGCTGAAGGGACTGAGCAGGGGCTAAGCAGTGATCAGGTTCTGAGGGGACTAGTCAGTGAGAAATGGGTGAAGGGACTGGGCAGTGTCCAGGTGCTGAAGAGGCTGAACAGAGAGTAGGGACTGGGGGGGGGGGGGGGGCAGAGTAGTGTGCAGTGGCTGAACAAGAGCTAAGGGGTGCTGAGAAGATGCTGTGAGGGTATGACCAGTGAGCAGGGGCTGAGCAGGTCCTCAGCAGAGAGCAGATGCTGAGGGGTCCTGAGCAGTAAGCAGGATCTGAGGGGGGTGAACAGTGAATAGGGGTTGAAAGTGGCTGAGAAGTGTGCAGGTGCTTAAGGGGGTTGAGCAATGAGCATGTTCTGAGAGGGCTGAGCACTGAGCAGGGGCTGAGGGGGGTGGGCAGTGTGTAGTGGCAGAACAAGTGCTGAGGGAGGATGAACAGGTGTTGAGGAGGGGTGAGTGGTGAGCAGGTTCTGAGGGGGCTGAGCAGTGAGGTTATGAGGGGATTGAGCAGTGAGCAGGGGCTGAGGGGAATGCATAGGAGGTGCTTAGCAATGAGCAGGTACTGAGGGGTGCTGAGAAGGGCTGAGCAGTGAGCAGGGGCTGAGTAGGTCCTCAGTAGTGCGCAGGTGCTGAAGGAGGGCCAAGCAGTGTGCAGGGGCTGAGCAGGGGAGACCACTCAGTCTGCTAGGGGGCAATGAAAATGAATCACTTTGTATTTTTTTTTTCCCCAATGAAACAACATGGCTTTTCATTTTTTCCAGTGGGAGCTGGAATTCTTTTTTTTTTTTTCTTCAGTGGTGGCCAATGTGTTTTTGTTTTTTTACCCTGTAGGAGTTCAATGTGTTTGATTTATTCTTATGTGTGCATGACTCCTTGGTACTTATTTGATGGTCTTATGTGGAATAATTTGTTTTATTATAAACTAGTTCATAAAGGTATTATTTCTAGATACAGTATAGTTGGATTGGAGGGGTGCTCCAAAATTTCTCACACAGGGTGCTAGTAGACCTGGGGACAGTCTTGAACCTGGGTTATTAGGAATCATGGTTGTAAGCATCTTTTTGGAAGGGAGGTGGCAATAGGTCACCCTTATCCTGGTCCTTCTGGAGTTGTGTATGTTTGGGGTGCTGTAACAGAATACTAGGCTATCAATACAATCACAAAGAATGACATACCTACACAAATGTGTCTTCAAAATGACAATAAAAATACACCATGCCCTGAAGATATAGTATGTACAAACCCAAACCACCGACCTGTTGTGAAAATTGCTCTGAAATGTTCCTAACAGTAATATCCACTTTCCATATCTTTCAGATAATTAAAGGGGGTAATTCAGACCTGATTATAGCAGCAAATTTGTTAGCAGTTGAGCAAAACAATGGGGGTCATTCCGACCCGATCGCACGCTGCACATTTTCGCAGCCGTGCGATCGGGTCGGAACTGCACATGCGCTGTGGCCGCAATGCGCAGGCGCGGTGTTACCCGGTGACGGCCGTCACTGGGCAATGACAAGAGCTATGGATAAAGACTTTGCAGCGGCAAACGCAAGAAGACTGATAGGCAGAAGGCGGATCCGGGCGTCAACTGACCGTTTTCGGGGAGTGGTGAGTCCAACGCAGGCGTGACAAGGTGTTTGGAGGGCAGACATCTGACGTCAATTCCGGGATCTGACAGGCTGAAGTGATCGCAGTGGGTAAGTAAGTCCAGACCTACTCCTAAACGGCACAAAGTGTTTTAGCATAGGTGGTCATTCCGAGTTGTTCGCTCGGTAATTTTCTTCGCATCACAGCGATTTTCCGCTAATTGCACATGCACAATGTTCGCACTGCAACTGCACCAAGTAAATTTGCTATGCAGTTAGGTATTTTACTCACGGCATTACGAGGTTTTTTCTTCGTTCTGGTGATCGTAATGTGATTTACAGGAAGTGGGTGTTTCTGGGCAGAAACTGGCCGTTTTATGGGTGTGTGCGAAAAAACGCTACCGTTTCTGGGAAAAACGCGGGAGTGGCTGGAGGAACGGAGGAGTGTCTGGGCGAACGCTGGGTGTGTTTGTGACGTCAAACCAGGAACGAAACTGACTGAACTGATCGCAGATGCCGAGTAAGTGTGGAGCTACTCAGAAACTGCTAAGAAGTGTCTATTCGCAATTTTGCTAATCTTTCGTTCGCAATTTTTATAAGCTAAGATTCACTCCCAGTAGGCGGCGGCTTAGCGTGTGCAAAGCTGCTAAAAGCAGCTTGCGAGCGAACAACTCGGAATGAGGGCCATAGCTCGGCTTCACAAGCGAATGCAGCCTTGCTATGCAAAAATACACTCCCCCATAGACGGCAACTATCTGATCCCACGGCAGCTAAAAACAGCTACCGTTCGATCAACTCGGAATGAGGGCCCATGTGCACTGCAGGGGGGGGGCAGATATAACATGTGCAGAGAGAGTTAGTTTTGGTTGGGGTGCGTTCAAAACTGAAATCTAAATTGCAGTGTAAAAATAAAGCAGACAGTATTTACTCAGCACAGAAACAAAATAACCCACCCAAATCTAACTCTCTCTGCAAATGTTATATCTGCAACACCTGCAGTGCACATGTGGGGTCAGTCCAAGTTGATCGCTCGCTGGCAACTTTTTGCAGTGCTGCGATCAGATAGTCACCGCCTATGGGGGAGTGTATTTTCGCTTTGCAAGTGTGCAAACACTTTTGCAGCCGACGGCACAAAAAAGTTTTTACAGCTTCTGAGTAGCTCTAGACTTACTCAGCCGCTGCGATCACTTCAGTCTTTTTGGTCCCGGAATTGACGTCCGACACCCGCCCTGCAAATGCTTGGACACGTCTACGTTTTTCCAAAACTCCTAGAAAACTGTCAGTTGACACCCACAAACGCCCTCTTTCTGTCAATCACCTTGCGATCGGCTGTGCGAATGGATTCTTCGTTAAATCCATCACCCTGCACCAATAATCTCTGTACCCGTATGACGCGCCTGCGCAATGCGGTGCATACGCATGCGCAGTTTTGCCGAGATTTAACCTGACCGCATCGCTTCAAAAAGTTGCTAGCGAGCGATCAACTCGGAATGACCCCCATGGCCCAACTGCTAACAAATTTGCTGCTACGATCAGGTCTGAATTACTCCCAAAGTGCATTACTCAGCTATGTATATAATTACGAATCAATCATTTATTTCTTTAAAACAGTGTGATATTGATAACATTTTATTCACAGTATAAATAAATGCTTAAGTGTTTTACTGTCCACTTATACTACTCTATTTATTAAAGGTGTGCTGTTTGAGTTTTCTTGTTTAAAATATTAAACACAATTGTTGACTGTGAGCTATGCTATAATTCATTTAGTGACCCACTTAGATGTATTTGTTAAGAAAAAAAAAAGATCTTCAGTAAGTCACAGTGCATCTGACTTGTCAGTGCAACAAATGTAACCGTTTTAAGGCTCACTGAAAAACAAAATCAGATTTGTATGTGCAACACATTTATATTAATTGGTTTGTCCTTTCCAGTTCTATTTAGCTCTTCATTTCCATCACTTTTTCAAAGGTCATTCAGTTTCCTTTCTAAATCCAACATGACAGAGACTGAAGGGAAAAAAAGGGCAGCTAAACGAGCATATCACTATACAATCAGAGCTCTCACAATTTATTTATCTAATTACTGAAACACACCGTCATATTACTATTTGCAAGTTTGTGTGCAGATACCACAAATATTTCATTAGAGATGTCTTAATCTGCTTTGGCCAGCCACTGTGGGATGTTAGGGGTTACCAGATGTTAAGCAATGTAGTTACATAGCTTTATATATACTATAGTAGATACATACTATATATATATATATATATATACACACACAAATATAGAAAACCACAGCACTCGTCACCCCAGAAGCGGGGTGCAGTGTCTGTACTCACCACTCATAGGGTGGGGTGCATGCAGCCCATGGCCACTGTAACACTGTAAGGGTACAAGGTGCCATTTCCTGGGGTAAATGGCAGCACGCAGCAGCTGAGGAACCACACAAGTCCAGTTTCTGGTACAACTGGCCCCAGCCAGTTTTATTATACAGAAAATAAAACAAACACCAAAAGAAAATACCTTGCCTGTCCGGCACTAACTAAACACAAGATGTTCCTAACTATCACTACACAAAAATACAGAGTTCTCCAGTAAACACTGTATAGCTCACTTGTATCAGGAAGCGTGTTTCTCTCACAGAGATCCTGCAGTCTTCCCAGGCAGTCTGCACACATTATTCAAGCTAGAAGCCCTATAAGGCTCTTGCACAGATGAAAGCCCTGATTAGCCCTTTGTGAGGCCAAAGATCCAAACTGGGCCCAATGTCTGGAACTCGCCTTATCTCTCTCTCAGGGCCCTTATCCAGCTTTTCCAGCAAACTGATAAGGTTCTAACAAAACAAAAGCATTTTCCTAGAAGTTTTCATTTTCTAAAACATGTAAGACAAGAACCTGGGACAAACATACCTGCCCTCAAACACTATCCCAGTGTTCTTGTCACACCACCTACCCAAATACATACAAATAGAAAATTCAGCACTCACCATAGCAAGCTCACTTGTTCCTATGAGTGGTGAGAGCAGACACTGCACCCCGCTTCTGGGTTGGCGAGTGCTGTGGTTTTCTATATTTGTTTGTATATTTTGGGGGTAATCTTTGGTTAACTCTTATTAACCGTGGTCACAGGCCTTTTCATGCACCCCTGTGTAATCTCAATTATTCTAAACCTGTGTCAGCTGCTCCTTAGTAATTTATCAGCCAGTGTCAGGTGACTAGTGTACCTTTAAAAGCCATAAGATTTGTGGCAGGTATACATTAAACCTAGTAGGGTATTTGCAGTTATATTATGTGTGATACAGTTGGCAGGTTTTAATTTTTAAGGTGTTGTGATAGTGTAGGACCTGCATGAAGGTGGGGTACCTTGGCGAGCGGTATGCAGGCTTCCGTGCATTGGCCAATTCACTAACGAAACCCCCATCATTTATTTATTGATGTTGTGAGGACAAGTGAGCTTGCTATGGTGAGTGCTGAATTTTCTATTTGTATATATATATATATATATATATATATATAAACAGTTATGACCGGCACTCCTACAGCAGAGACCACATACCTGGGTGCCTTCCCGTGGCATTGCAAGGCCCAGCAAACAGGATAATGTGATGGGCGGCACTCCAAAGGATTTTCAATAAATCAAACAGCTCACCAGGCCGATTAGCGTTCAACGTTTCAGGTGTCTTTATTTACACCTTTCGTCAGGATACAAAACTTACAGAACAAACATACCTTTTATAACACCAGACACGTGAGACACGCCTCGTCCCCTCCGCTTCCGGCCCCCGGCGCCGACGTCATAGACGCCGTCCCCTACTGCTACGTAGAGGGTAAGCTGAATGGTTGTCATAACAACAATGTTAAACAGAGCTTTGGACGCACTACGTCCAGCTCCTGTAAGCCGCTCTAACCCCGCCTAATGGGCGGAGGTAGTTGTCATAGCTACCAGTCTGACACACCGCAACACGCCGGGCAGCCAGAGCACAAAGCCCGAGGCAAACCATGTGTAAAACACACCGCTAAACGCGGCGACCCATTTCCCATAAAGCACTGATGGAATTGGATGACATCACATTCAATCCCAGTTGCTTCAATCAAAATAGTGCATAAACTAACACCAACACCAAAGACCAGAGGGAACAAAAGATAATAATACTCAGACAAAAGTGATTACTTCACCAAAGCAGTATACTCTATGTCTTGACACAACCTTACTGAGGTCCGGGCATTTAAATTAGAGATACAGGTGAGTACCATTAGGGTTCAAATAGAAAATCAACAGACAAGATGTAATTTCATTTCCCAAAACATGGGAACATATTGGTGTCAATGATTAAACATTAATCAAGTACAATAATCTAATACTGATCCAAAGCACGCATATGAACTAAGCATACGGATTATGCAGACTAAACAGATAATTTAAGCGTAATAACCCTAATGGCAACCCCTGAAAATATTTCTGCATGCCTATTTTCAGGGGTTGCCCTTAGGGTTATTACGCTTAAATTATCTGTTTAGTCTGCATAATCCGTATGCTTAGTTAATATGCGTGCTTTGGATCAGTATTAGATTATTGTACTTGATTAATGTTTAATCATTGTTTAGCGGTGTGTTTTACACATGGTTTGCCTCGGGCTTTGTGCTCTGGCTGCCCGGCGTGTTGCGGTGTGTCAGACTGGTAGCTATGACAACTACCTCCGCCCATTAGGCGGGGTTAGAGCGGCTTACAGGAGCTGGACGTAGTGCGTCCAAAGCTCTGTTTAACATTGTTGTTATGACAACCATTCAGCTTACCCTCTACGTAGCAGTAGGGGACGGCGTCTATGACATCGGCGCCGGGGGCCGGAAGCGGAGGGGACGAGGCGTGTCTCATGTGTCTGGTGTTATAAAAGGTATGTTTGTTCTGTAAGTTTTGTATCCTGACGAAAGGTGTAAATAAAGACACCTGAAACGTTGAACGCTAATCGGCCTGGTGAGCTGTTTGATTTATTGAAAATCCTTTGGAGTGCCGCCCATCACATTATCCTATATATATATATATATATATATATATATATATATATATATATATATGTAGACAGGTGAAAGAAACTGCGGCACTCCAGAAGTAGATGCGATAAAAATAGTCTAGTGAAGTAACATATTGCTGCAAAAGGCTGACGTTTCGGTGCTGCAATGCACCATTTTCAAGGCCAGCAAATGAACAAGTTAAACAATGTGTAAAGTACAACTTACTTAAATAGGCTGAAGACATCATGCCGCGGTAGAGCCGGGTCCGGACTGCGCTTCCGCCAGCTGGTGATTGCATTGCGTCACTTCCGGTGACGTAATAGGCTTCCACCGGCGTTGTCATAGCACCATGTACACAATGCGCAACGTTGCCTGGCAACATCCTCAGAGCCAGAAGTGACGCACCGCAATCACCAGCTACATTACAACTAATATACTGTAGGCAGGGCTGAAATACTCAATATGTATGTCAGCCTGTCCATAATAAAAGGAACGACACACTGTGACGTCTTTTCATTTCAGAATATAATGTACATCATTTAAGGCAAAACACTGATAAATGTTGGGATCATGTCCAGGTGTAGGACTGAGTTTTTATGCCTGTTATCGTACACTCCACCAACAGTTCCAATTCTGATGGCAATTTATTGTGGACAATTAAGGTGTGGCCTCTCAATTTAAATTAGCAGCATCATAGAAATGAAAGTTCTACAATATTTATTTTTTTCAGCTCTAAAGCTTGGTACACACTGGCAGTTTTTCTTTTGGCCTGCACGACAATTGGATGATTTTTCAGAAAATTATTGGCATCATTACATGAGCTACACACTTAAAAATAAAAATAAAAAATTCAGTTGCCAATTTTCTGCCCGATGACATTATGGGCCTGATTCAGAGTTGATCACAGCATCAAATTTGTTAGCTGTTGGGCAAAACCATGTGCACTGCAGGGGGGGGTGGGGGTGGGGGGCAGATATAACATGTGCAGAGAGAGTTAGATTTTGGTGGGGTGTGTTCAAACTGAAATCTAAATTGCAGTGAACAAATAAAGCAGCCAGTATTTACCCTGCACAGAAAAAAAATAACCCACTCAAATCTAATCTCTCTGCACATGTTATATCTGCCACACCTGCAGTGCACATGGTTTTGCCCAACTGCTATCAAATTTGCTGCTGCGATCAACTCTGAATTACCCCCTATATTTGCATATATCCACCCACAAGTAGGATGATGTAGTGAGAGGAAAACATAGGAAATATGGCAGATTATTGAGAACGCACACACAATGCTCAGTATCTGGAGATTGTGGCAGATATTTTTGGTCTGAGCCGATTGATCGGAAAATCGATCGTTCGGGTGTGTGTACAAGATTTTCCAGAGTTATCAGCGAAATGCCGACACGATCGTTCGTACACACTATACAATAATTCAGGCCGATGTCTCAGTTATTGGAAAATCGGACCAATAATTGTATAGTGTGTACCTTGCTTAAGTCTCGAGATATTGTGCATTGTGGGGGCTTCTCGATAATCTGGCCAAAATTCCCACATATTTCCATGACTAAAGCTGGACATACACTTACAATTATCTGGCAGATCTGGCTGTTTGGAATGAAAATCTGATAATGGACAAGAGCAAATGACAGTTGACCATTTGCTCCCAAACACTGGAAGACAGACAAAAAACTGTCATTCATACAAATTGATTAAATCACAAATTTAACCAATTTGTCTGAATGACAGGTTTTGTCCATTTTGATGATCTGCCAGATAATTGTATAGTGTATGCCCAGTGTAGGTCATACTCTTTGTGGACGGACATATGAAGTGTGATTTGGAAGAAAATCAGTAATTTTTTTTTTTTTTTTTAAACCACTTAGTGTGTAGCTCAGATATTGGGGCCTTCAATTTGCAACAAAAAAAAAAAAATCACCCCAATGGGATGACCAAAAAAAATTGGACAGTGTATGCCAAGTTTAAGTTGCAATTGTGTTCACTAAAAAAACAGTAATTGCGTATATATGTAACGCTGCCACATTTACAAGATACATGCAGGCCAGCACCAGTATAATATGTCGCCAGGTTATATCAGGCATACAGTTACATCAATGTTTATAGTCATTTGTTTTCTTAGCAAAATACACAATCACTGTTAGGCACCAATACATTATAAAATAGTTCTATAATACGAGTCACAACTTATCAACAAAAAAATACTGCTTAAACACACACACACACACACACACACACACACACACACACACACTAAACCATTATACTGAGAGTAAAAATAAAAAATAAAAAAAAAATACCCACCAACTGTATCAGCCTCAGAAATCTATTCAGAAAGCAGGCAATAGCGTTTAAAAAAAGTATCTCTGTGGGTGCACTTTGTATGCTACTTGGTGAACTGCGCCCTCTTTCTCTTAAGTGAAACTGCTCCTCCGAACATCAATACACCTGCTGCTCTGGACCAGTAAATAACTTTACATGAACTACAGTACAGCTGAGAGGCAAGTTGATTATATCAGAGTGCTGCTGTGTATCTCCAGCCACTCATTGTCTCGTGTGCATCACTCTTCACAGCACTCACAACTGCTCTAGATAACTGGTAGTGGTGACATGAGGAGGGCAGGTGCGACTGGTTAGCTAGAGAGGGGATACGTTCGATATTTAGCATAAGCCACTCTCCTTACATGATTATGAATGAATAAATAAATATATAACTAGGTTTTTTGTGTGTTTGCTTTGGAATATTATTATTATTATTATCATCATTATTATTATTATTATTATTATTATTATTATTATTATAATATTTATTTCTAACAAAAAAACATCTGGATCAAAAAGTAGCCCTGACATTTTTATTTCTTTATATGTCGTTTTTTTTTTTTTTTTATAGTTAATACTAAGCAAATTGAAACAATCAGGACAATTAGGCCACGGCCAGAAAATTACAGCAAATCATTTACATCTTTTTTTTTTTTTTTTTACTGATTTATTTTGTTGCTGGATAGTAGACTCTCCGACATAATCATGACCCCAAGGAAGCAGAAAAAAACCTACTTCTTGGCTGAACAATTAATCAACAGCTTGAAGTGACAGATATGGCGATTCAATCCCACATCTCAGAATATTAAATGTAGGCCACATTCCTCAATCTGTAAAGCCACAGAGGGAGAAAGTCCCTGTTGCATTTGCCCTTTCATGGAGAGGGAAATATTATTAGAAAGGACATAAACACACTAATTAAATCACAGCAGTATGGCTGAGATGACAGCTGGTACAGCGTGTGACTGAGCTGATCCATATCTGTGAACAGGAGACACTTCACGTGCAATCCATTCACTATTAGGTCCTCTCAGACTTGCTGTGCAGACATTAAATAATAGTGTATTATTTCCAAGGATGAAATGATTTCAGGAAAGAAAGGAGAGTTGTGCTAACCACTAAGCTTCTTTGTGAAAGAGCAGTCGAAAAAAATAAATAAAAAAAATTACCTACCAGCTCGGGGGTTTATTTTATAATGTGATAAAGATGTAATAATTCCATTACTTTTCATCAGCAGGATTCTTAAAAATCAACACTCTTTGCTTATCACGCTGTGAAGCACAAATAGAGCTTACGGCACGGTCGGCAAGGCACTGCTAAAGCTATATTAACTAGGAGAGATCAGCCCTTTGTGAAAGAAACCGTATCTATTTCATTAGGACTGGGTCTAATTCGAAACTGTTGAAAATGAACTGAACATACTGTTTTAATAACAGCAGTCTAAATTGTTATCCACCTATAATTCTTTCAGCAATGCATAAATGCATGTAGCCATGTAGTCATGAAGACCTGCTGTTTGCAGAAACAAGGCATTTTTTACATATTCATTATGTAGCTGTAAAATTACACAATTGCTTTTTTCCCACTTGTGATAGGAGTGAGATAGCAGATGGTGGAGACACATGTATAGGAAATTCATTTTCAAGGTCACTTTACATAACAAACAAGCTCAGAAACACTAAGGTGTGCGCTAAAGTGTTGAAAACTGGGAATAGTTTATTTTATGTTATCTGCCAGCACACAAGGTGGATTTTTCTGTGTTATCATAAAAATAAATAGCATAAAACAATTTACGATGAATATTGCCAGAGATACATTTATCTTATACATTTATCTGTTGAATTCCCTGTAGACTATAATAATATATTGTGCATATAATGTGAGCAAAAGCTGCAAGATAAACTTTTCCTAAAATAATAGAATATGTCACTTTATGTTAGACATATGAAATTGTGACAAGAATTTCACCTTTTCCCATAATTTAATACCATCTTCATCATTACTACCTTTATTGACAACCAACCATGCTTCCTATAATGTCTTGTAATGTCACAGGTTCAAACACTAAGGTTTTTTTTTTTTATCCCTCTCTGTCCCCATCTTGAGGACAAATGTAAAAGTGCATTCAATGACGACAGCAAATATTGTGGGTGTCTTTCATCTTCTTTAAACCATTGAAGCATTGTGTTGTAATACATCACATTTCCTCATCATTTGGTAACTAAATAGCAAACTGTTTAAGGTCTTACTATGCACATAAAAAAAAAAAAAAAATAGGTCCTGCAGTACTTGCCTACATTTGAGAAAGCATTTTAGGGAGCCTGCCAATACATCTATGAGCACATCCATTTAGTACCTAAACTGCTTTTCACTAATGTAACACTTTTTAACACCTTAATTTTTAATTAATTAATATAATTTAACACTTTTTAACACCACTTCCCATTTATGTAACACCTTTTAACACTTAAACTGCTAACTCTCACTAGTTTGGTGCCTTGGGGCAGTTGGGTTGTGCTTGGCTGTGGGAGTCCTATGCTCTGCACTTGAACTTTAGGAAAGCTAGGGACACACCTGATGAGATCACCTGGCTGTGGTAGGTGGGCCCATCATTTTTGCCCAAAAATCATGCTAAGAAACTTAGTTTTACTCCCTGTTAAATTGTAGAGTTTATTTTAATTGTTCTGATTAACAGTGTTTTAAGTGTTTAGAGTGTGCATCTGCACTTTCTCTTTTTTCTGTATGGCACTACAAGTCTCTAGGTTTAGGATGTGCAGTTCAGCCCCCCACATATAACTGACCCAGCAACGTGCAGATGCAATGTTACAATATATCGAACCACCAAACACTGTACAAGATCCGCTGCACAACAGTGTGATGTATTGCTACCTGCTGCATGTAACAACACTATGTCAGCCGCAGAATCGTCTCATTGGATGTGTTGAACAACAGCAGTGGACAACAAATTTAGCAATTTAGCATACACACTATACGAAGATCATGCACATTGATCGAAAGTACCAATATCGCCCAATATATTGTACTCAACTTAACTTTTTCCCAGGTTCATGCAATTTATCACACATCACCTTTAATGCAGCAAACATCTCTGGGCAGAGATCCTCTGCAATGCAATACTCATCACCTGTAATTCAACACGTGCCCTGGAGCACACATCTCAAGTTAATCAGCACACTTTCTTGGGCACAAATTACCAGAAATTCATGACCAGAAATTCATCACATATCCTTGGGCACACAGCCACTCATGTAGCCATCTGTGTGCTGCAGAGTAGAAGTAATTTTTGCACAGCACACATCCTCCTTATGCTTCTCCCCAGTGTTTCCTCCATGGTGGGCATTGAGTGATGACATCATCATGGTTGCAACATCAAGCCCAACCTCAGGGAGATTGCTAGACTCTTCAGGGATCCCGCAATTCACTATAAGCCAAGTACAAGGAGTCCACTATAAGCAAAGCACCACTATTTCAGGAAGTCTCCCTGGCATATGGGCACAGGGCTGGACTGGCCCACAGGGATACAGGGGAACCCCCGGATGGCCCCACTACCTGGGGCCCCACCTCCTCCTCTAGGGATCAGGTTCCAGACTGTGCTCTTGAATTATACATTATACATATGTTACAATATGCTGCACAAGTGCTATGGTTTTATTTTCTACAGTGTAATACTGATATTAATCTAGTACATTATCATGCATGCACTATTTACTATATATATTTATAAATCAGCCCTATCACGCACTCTCTAATGGTTAGCCAATACTCTATAGGGCTGGCCACACCCCTAAGCATGGGCCCTACTACTGTATTTTCCCCCTGTGGGCCCTTCATGCCCTAGTCTGACACTGTATGGCAGGGACGTGCGGTGAGCTAAATAGCTCAGGAGGCACTGACTAGCACCAGAGCAAGATATACATACAATATATATGCCAAAGGGTACATCTGGGCACTATACACAGGTGCAGCAGCATAAACTCCTGGAAATTTGGTGAGATTTGATCAGAGATGTTTGGAAACGTTAGCCAGGTGAGGCACTGCCTCACCTGCCATAGACTTTTTACTCCAGAGTTTTGGCTATAAAAATGATTAGAATAATGCAAAGAAGATATTTTAAACATTTTTTTTTTGTATTTTTCATATACTTTATGCAGTCAAAACTCTGGTGCCATCGTTAGTATGACAGGAAAGGCTCTGCCTCACCTGCCTCACCCCACCGCACGTCACTGCTGTATGGGCAGAGTCGGCAAAAGTATGGCTTATGCTGGTGAACTGGCTTTTAATAATTACAAAACCAGTGCGCTGAAAATGTGCACATTAAAACCTAGGCACCAGATTTGGAGTTGTACAGTATGTTAATGAATTAAATTTAAAAGTGTTAACATACTTATGTTTGTGGAAATCCTACAAAACTTGACAGCTATTGACTGCTTGGCATGGTGGCACTATTAGAACTATAAGCATCACCATGCCCACGGCTGCCAGAGCAGCTTTTGTACCTATTGTACACATTGGACCTGATTCTGAGTTAGATGCAGCAGAGATGTAAGAAGCAGTTGAGTGATCTTTTCCTCTGTGCATGCGTCTAAGTCACACTGTGCATGTGCACAGTGTCGGAGTGGATATTGAGACACATAGGAGACACACGTTCTCTTTTAAATGTTTTAAAGAATGTACTGGGCATACCTGAGCAGTGACAGGGAAATTACATACCGGATACACAGAGATAGTCAATGTTATGTGCATGTTATTGGGATGTCACAGGCATGTCTCTGAAAGCGGTTGCATACAGAGAAACAAGGCTGCTCACATAGGGGGTCATATACAGATGGAGAAAGTGCACAAACCAGTCAGTGCAGTTCAAAATTCAAATAGGGGAGCCGCACCAACTGCCAGTGAGTACTGGCCGGCAATGTTTGGCAATGCTTGGGGTGGCAGTTGGTGCAGTTCTCCTAATTGATTTTTTGGACTGTGCTGCAGCCCCACCTCTAGCGCCACCACTGTTCCCAACCGTCATGATTTTTCAACCCTCAAAAGGGACAAATTACTGTAGATGAGGTTTAGGGTTGGGGGTGAGGTTTATTTAGTCCAGATTTTGCATATCTAAATTCCAGGAGGTATGCATGAGCATTACTGTCTTCCCTGCCTTTACTGACATTTTGCCGCAGATGCATGTAAATAATGCAAACAGGATAGTGTTTTATTTCATCCATCCATTGAGTACCCTATTTCATCATTATTATTATTATTATTATTATTATTATACTGATGCTATTCATTTTAGTATTTTTATTAATGTCAGTTATATGCAAGATGTCACAGTACTCTGCAGCACTATACCGTGAGGTGAACTGAGCATAGATAAAACAGGAGTATACAACAAGAAGGGAACTGTCCCTCCAGGAGGGAGCAGCCAGGTTGGCAATGCTGGGGAAACTCTCAAGTAGGTGGCACACAGGGATGGTGGGATGTGTGGTATGATGAACCTAGACCCGCCCCTCGCTATACAATGCCGCAATTACTGGCATTGTAATTCAGTGTGACTGGCATCATCAATGTACCCGCACTGCCTGCTTTACTCGGGAAGTAGGTAGCCATGGGCGGCCTCCAGGAGACTTGCACACACATCCAATAAATTCAGGAGAGCCACTAAATATTCAGGAGTCAGGACTCTCTGAGACATTATTAGAGAGCACAACATGAGATAAAGTTATTTGTGCTCCACTGGAGGATCTAATATAGGTCACAATTCAAACATTGTACATATATATAAATCAGGAAATCATGTTTCTTTTCTTACATAAAAAGGCCTTCTTTATATATTCCTGTCCTACTGAATTTTCTCTCCATGTGGTATCATAGAGGGAAACAAAAGATGTACATTTACCAGTGGGTCTAAAGAATACATTTAGTCCAAGACAAAACGATTAACATCCAGAAATGGGGTAATGCTCCTCATTTAAGAGTACAGGAATCACTCTGTGACAATGACAGATGTATATCACGATGCTCACGTGAACAAGCAGATGAGAAGCATATGAAGGTATCTTTAGAGTACAGTTGGAAACTTTAGTCCTATGTATTTCCAGGAAAACACCTTATAGGGCCCAAAGACAACAAGTGTTAAAAAAAAAAGATGCTTACATGTATGCTTAGACCAAACAAAGACTTTCAATGCACATAAGGGTTTCTTTGTCTTTCCAGGTGTAAGTATTTCCAAAGATAATTTTCTCACTCCCAATCAAACTATGCAAAAACATTAACAATATAAACAAAAATATATATAAAAATGGGTAACATCCATATCAGACAGAATAGGTGTTATTTCACGTACCACAGACCACATGGTAGGTATAAGAGGGCCTAGGTATCTTCACCACCTGACTATGCTATGTGTTGCTGGATATAAAATGGAAATAGGTCCCACATCACCACACCAATGCGTTTCAAGGTAAAGTCTTTATCAAGGTGATGGTATGGCTCCTTCCTAGCTGCCTATATAGAGTGAAGAAAACACCTACCCAACATTGTGGTTGGGGGTTCCAATCATCAGGCATAAACAAGGTTAAGATTATATATACATAAAAAATTTACTTTATAACAGTTTATGTACACCTTTAAAGAGTGCACATATACAAACATCCCACATAGGTATTGGAATGACAATAAAATCCCTTAATTGGAATACAGGGCACCAATATCATTTACAACCGCTGTTATGGTAACCAAAAGGATCAGCCAATCAGGTTTGTTCATTATCCAGCACTCAATGACGGACATATTGGACATCTAGTGTTGCATATCCTTCTAGATAAGACCACACTTTCAGGTTGTGTTCCAAAAGCTGGAAACGGAAGTGATGTCTCAGCCAGTGCATTCCAGCTGCACTGGGATGAGCACTGGAGTAGGTATTATGGACCTCTCGTAAGCAAAAAAAGAATATATTGGCTAGGGATGTGAATACACAAAGCAAACGACTTGAGAGACCAGGCAAGTATGTGGTGGTGTCATGTGATTTTGAGGATAATAACACACTCATCCCATTTCTTTCCTATGTTTTAATCTTAAAAGTAACAAAGTATTTGTGCAAACAATGGAATGCTGAAAGCCTAGTAAAAATGGCAAGACAAATATGCTCGGTTGATCCCATTCTGTCCAAATTGTCCAGTCATCCAATATCCACTAGTAATGTCTGTACCTAAGCATCAATGCTGGCTACATGCTAATGGCTTCATGGTCCGCAGACGCCAATACATTTAATAGCAAGTCCAGCTCCAAACAACAGTGAATATCTACAGTACATAATTGCGGTTGTATGTTACAGCCAAGGATTCCTGTGCCAAATATTGTAGCCTTTAAAAGAAACCGCAATCAAATAACAGAGGATGTATCAGTATCATGGGACTAATAGCCCTCTTTTTGTGCCAACATCAATGTTAATGCATAATCTCCCAACTAGGGAAATGAAGAAAGACATTAATACATCTAACTACATTGCTGCTTACAATGATGACTAGACTGTGGTAATGCAAGTTTAATAGTTGGGCATAGCTGGTGTAGGAAGTAGGAGGTGTGGGAAGGTGCTGTTTTGTCTCTATGGTATGCTGCTACTGTATGCACTAAAGGATAATAGTGTTGGTAAAATATTTCTTCAATGGTGAGCAATTCTGACCTGAGGGGGGCAATAACCTCAATTATCTCCATAAAAACATATCACAAGTCCTCATTTCTTTTTTTATCCCATCTTGTCAATAGAGGAAGCAATATGCTAACAAAATATAAGGAAGCTATTTTTGAAGTACAAACCTTCTATTACACAGTGCAGATATGTCTTCTGACTGTCATGTGCCTAGCATTGCACAAGTACAACTAGATATTCACAGAGGAACAGACATATTCAGTAAATTATATTATGTGTTGCACAGCAGTACCGTAAAGAGATTCCCTTTACAGAGAGAAATTATTATAACGGCTTAAAAGGGTGGACACGGTGCAATTTTCATTGGCGTTCATTGAGAGCAGGGAAGCTCAAAGCCATTTCAACTCTGCAAATGGGCTTCAGTTTGGCACCAGCTGTGTTTTGGTCTCATAATTTGATTTTACCAACAACTATTGTCCAGTGCTCCTCTAGTGAATAAAAAGATTCACACAGAGACACACAAACACACACACACACACACACACACACACACACACACACACACACAATTGTCACATATAGAAAAGGTAGTCACAATCCTTTGTCTCATTATTATGTCATTGTTAAGTAAAGAATGAGTCTTAACAAGCAGAATTTGATTGAGAGGGAGTTGGCTTTTGAGATGACATCTAGACTATTGAATAGTGCACCTCAAGAGATTTTTTTCCATTGCTCATCAAACCTTGGATCACTTTTACATTATTTAGGCTTCTACAAAGATGATGAGTAATCATGCACCCTAATCTGCCCCAGGCAAACTATACAGGTGCATCATAGCAAACTAATGGTATTTATGGTAGTCATTGGATATACTTCTTACATGATCCCTTGGATGAAATTCTTGTTCTATTACATAATGTAAAACATTTGAAATTGATGAGTGCAGCTTTTATATTTTGTATCCTGAAAACTATCTAAATGTTTAGGGAATCTGTTCATGTAATATGTAACACTGAAAGGAATGAAACAAATGTTATAGTGAACTGTAAGGAACAAAAAGCTGAAAAATGGTCACCAAATAATACCTGTGTATTTTGGCATTTGAACAAAAGCATTGTTCAAATGTGTCAGGAAACATAATAACTTGTTTTTGCCACTTGTTATTTGTCATTTTCAGTACTCTTCTACACTATTCAGAAACTGGAACTATGCCAATGTAAAGAGATAATATGTCAGTATATAACCTCTGCTTTTATTTTGACTGCCAATGACAGTCACCTATTTGGAAGTGTCACTCTACATTCCACAGTCCCCTCATGCTCACAATACAAAGCACAGGAAAATGTGAAGCCTGTATAAGGGACTGTTACTTCAACTTTATCAGATCCATTACCACAGCCCTAAAATTTTTATTTTTTTTAATTAGCAGTGTGCAGACTTGAGTCTGACACCGTGTGCAGACTCGAGTCTGACACTGTAGAGCAGCGTTTCTCAAACTGTGCGCTGCAACACCATTGGGTGCCGCGGCGCACCTACAGGCACCTCCTGGGGCGGCACATCAGGATCCCCCCCCCCCCCCATCACAATGATGATTGCTGACTGCCTGCATGTGGTGTGTGCTATGGGAGGAGTGGGATCTGGGATTGCCAACAGGGAGTGGAGGTAGGCGGGCACTGACAGAGCCAGAGATTGATTTCCCTGCCCGTTCATCATGTGTCTCCCCTAGTCAGCGCGCTGTGATGTCAGGACAGCGGGGCATCTCTGCAGTGACTGGAAGAGCCAACGGAGGCATCACCATCCAGCACTGACAGGTGGCCGCATTCTGCAGGCAGGGAAGAGAGGACCCTGATCTATTTTTCCATGGCCGGTGAGCTTTTCATGTGTATATGCTCTGTCCCCTTCTGCTGAGCTCCTCCTTTATCATCTGCTCTTCCCTGCTTAGTATGGTCTGTATCCCCCCCCCAAAAAAAAAGACTAGTGTGTATAATGTATGTGCCCCCCCAGGTCCAAGTATATGTGTCACCCTGTACCCCTCCAGGTCACAGTGTTTATGTCAACATGTCACCTCCCCCCCAATATGTGTCACCATGTTCCCCCAGGTCACAGTGTGTTTGTTAACATGTCACTCCCACCCAGGACCTATTGTGTAACCCCATGTCCTTCCCAGGCCCCTGATGAATGTCAATATGTCACCCCTGCAAGGCCGCAATGTGTGTCAACATGTTGCCCCCCCCAGGCCATTGTGTGTGTCACCATGCTCCCCCCCAGGCACAATTATGTGTATTATCATACCCCCCTCCCAGGCCCCAGTGTGTATGTCACCATGTCCCCTCTGCCTCCTCCTCCTCCACTATACCGCTGCCACCTTCAGCAGCCCTCAGTCCTTCTCTACACCTCCGCACCATGCCGACCACAGCTTCCTCATCCACTGCAGACCACAGCATCCTCGGCACCACCACTGCTAAATAGGTAATCTTACCCTGCTGCCTTTGTCTTTCCATAGTCCCTACTGTATGCCCTTGCTGTCCCTCTCTCTGTCACTCTCCCTGTCCCTATGTCCCTGCTATCACTTTCCCTGTCCCTATGTCCCTGCTGTCACTTTCCCTGTCCCTCTCTCTGTCACTTTCCATGTCCCTATGTTCCTGCTGTCACTTTCCCTGTCCCTCTGTCACTCTCCCTGTCCATATGTCCCTGCTGTCCCTTTCCTTGTCCCTCGGTCACTCTCCATGTCCCTATGTCCCTGCTGTCACTTTCCCTGTCCCTGTGTCCCTGCTGTCACTTTCCCTGACCCTCTGTCACTTTCCCTGTCCCTATGTCCCTGCTGTCACTCTCCCTGAATTTTGTCTCATTCCATGTGGCATAATGTGAATTTCGGCTCATTTTGTGTGCAATAATGTGAATTTTGGCTCATACCGTGTGCTATAATGTGAATTTTGTCTCATTCTGTGTGCTATAATGTGAATGTCGGCTCATTCTGTGTGCTATAATGTGAATTTCGGCTCATTCCGTGTGCTATAATGTGAATTTTGGCTCATTCTGTGTGCTATAATGTGAATTTCAGCTCATACTGTGTGCTATAATGTGAATTTCAGTTCATACCGTGTGCTATAATGTGAATTTTGGCTCATTCTGTGTGCTATAATGTGAATTTCGGCTCATTCTGTGTGCTATAATGTGAATTTCAGCTCATTCTGTGTGCTATAATGTGAATTTTGGCTCATTCTGCATGCTATAATGTGAATTTCAGCTCATATTGTGTGATATAATGTGAATTTCGGCTCATACCGTGTGCTATAATGTGAATTTTGGCTCATTCTGTGTGCTATAATGTGAATTTCAGCTCATTTTGTGTGCTATAATGTGAATTTTGGCTCATACCATGTGTGATAATGTGAATTTCGGCTCATGCCATGTGCTATAATGTGAATTTCGGCTCATACCGTGTGCTATAATATGAATTTCGGCTCATGCCGTGTGCTATAATGTGAATTTCAGTTCATACTGTGTGCTATAATGTGAATTTCGGCTCATACGTGTGCTATAATGTGAATTTCTGCTCATACCATGTGCTATAATGTGAATTTCGGCTCATACCGTGTGCTATAATTTGAATTTCGTCTTATACCGTGTGCTATAATGTGAAAGGGGCACCAGTACTAGATAGTATAAGGGGTCCTACTACACTGAAGGACACGCCCCTTTTGAGTGACCATGCCCCCTTTTCCGGAGCACACACCTTCGGTGCACCTTCACTTTTCCATACCCCCACTTCAAAATTTCCACTTCGCCCACTGGGCATTTATATATTTAACAGTCCCACTTCAGTTAGTCTTTTCCACTTGGTTTAGTATTTATTTAATTTGGCTTAAAATAGTATTTATTAAATGTGGCTTAAAAGTGACAAATTATATTAACAAAAATAGTTTTTTTATGTATTTATTTATTTATTTACTACCCCCTCTTATATCACAAAGGACACTAGGTTAAGTGCAAAACTTATTGGTCTATCCACAATATAATGTAATAATAATAATAATACAGGTTGAGTATCCCTTATCCAAAATGCTTGGGACCAGAGGTATTTTGATATCGGATTTTTCCGTATTTTGGAATAATTAGATACCATAATGAGATATCATGGTGATGGGACCTAAATCTAAGAACAGAATGCATTTATGTTACATATACACCTTCTACACACAGCCTGAAAGTAATTTTAGCCAATATTTTTTATAACTTTGTGCATTAAACAAAGTGTGTCTACATTCACACAATTCATTGATGTTTCATATACACCTTATACACACAGCCTGAAGGTCATTTAATACAATATTATTAATAACTTTGTGTATTAAACAAAGTTTGTGTACATTGAGCCATCAAAAAACAAAGGTTTGACTATCTCACTCTCACTCAAAAAAGTCCGTATTTCGGAATATTCCGTATTTCGGAATATTTGGATATGGGATACTCAACCTGTAATAATAATAATAATTATTATTATTATTATTATTATTGTTATTATTATTATTTACAAAATCCCTACCAATTAGCTGTACAGAGAATATCAGTCATTCACATCAGTCCCTGCTCCATTGAAGCTTATCTTTTAAATTTACTAACACACACACACACTAGGTTACTCTTTAGCCAGCAGCCAATACCCTAACAGTGTATCTTTGGAGAGTAGGGGGAAACAAGAGTAAAAGATCACTACCTGTCTCAATTAGTCGAGGACCCGACCTGAGGTAATACTATTCTGGATCTAGTAATTACCAATAATGTTAACATTATATCAAACACTAAAGTTGGGGGTACCTTGGGAAACAGTGATCACTATATAATCACATTTGACATCAGTTAAAATAAACATAGCTATAAGGGATCAACCAAAACATTTAACTTTAGAAAAGCTAACTTCAGTATGCTGAGACGTGCACTAAACAACATTGACTGGTAAGTTTTGTTTCATGGTAAGAATACTACGGAAATGTGGGAGGCTTTAAAAGGGTTGCTCGATAGCAACATTCGCAAATTCATTCCCATGGACAGTAAACGCAGGAGTACTAAAATCAAACCGATGTGGCTTAATAAGAAAGTCAAGGAAGTAATGGTCAAAAAGAGGCATGCTTTCAAAGCATTTAAATCTAACGGAACAGTGGAGTCATTCCAGTACTACAAGGAATGCAATAATAGATGCAAAAAAGTAATAAGAGCAGCTAAAATAGATAACGAAAAGCAAATCACTAAAAGTTTTTTAAATACATAAACAGTAAAAGGTTAAAAAAGGAGAACATAGGTCCAATAAAAGATGAATTGGGAGTCTTGATTAATGAAATTAAATAAAAGCAGAAATACTGAACAATTTTTTTTCATCAGTGTTCACCAGAGAAAAACAGATGGTGGGAGTAGTCCATAACGACAGTGACGATAATGACACTTGGCTAGATAATTGCTTAAGTGATGATATAGTCCGGGAGAGAGTAAGCAAAATTAAGATTAATAAATCACCAGATGGACTTCATCCGAGGGTTCTTATGGAGTTTAAGTCATAACTATCAAGACCCCTATACTTGATCTTCTATAGTTCAGTTCGATCAGGCATGGTACCAAAAGACTGGTGTATAGTGGAGGTATTGCAATTACTTAAAAAGGGAAGTAAAAATCATCCTGGTAACTACAGACCAGTTTAGTTTGACATCTATAGTGGGGAAAATATTGGAAGGAATTTTATGAGATAGCATAGAGGATTATCTGCAGACTGCTAAAATTATTATCATAAACCAGCATGGGCTTGTGAGGGACAAATCATGCCAAACTAACTTAATTAGTTTCTACGAGGAAGTGAGCGACAATCTTAACCAGGGGAAAGCTGTGGATGTGGTCTATTTAGACTTTGCAAAAGCCTTCAATACAGTGCCGCACAAGAAACTGATTGTCAAATTAATGGAGCTTGGCTTAGGAAAAACTATTTGTACATGGATAAGTAATTGGCTGGATAACAGGGAACAGCGAGTAGTGGTCAATGGGATGTTCTCCAGCTTGGCAACAGTAGTCAGCAGAATACCACAAGAGTCCGTACTAGGGCCACTATTGTTCAATATATTTATTAATGACCTAGGAACAGGCCTGGAAAGCACGGTGTCAATCTTTGCTGATGATACTAAACTGTGTAGGGTAATTAATTTGGAAATCGATGTGGAGTCTCCACAGAATGACTTGTTTAAACTTGAAATGTGGGAATCCAAATGGAGAATGAACTTTAATATCGAAAAATGCAAAGTTATGCATATTGGACTACCATGCAAAAATTAACCAGGCGCTAATATATCACAACCCAACTATAATGATTGTGCTAGTATAGTCTGCATACGGCACCCGGAGACGCGGACTCACAGAGCCTGGAAGTCGGGCTTCAGCGGCATCACCGGGAGAATCAACGGTGAGTGTGTGCTCACCAACGGGACGTAGGTGTCTGTATACGGCACCCGGAGACGTGGACTCACAGAGCCTGGAAGTCGGGGTAATTAACAATAATAATACATCAGGCGCCAGTGAAGCGCCCTCCCGCAGCCCGAGACCGTCTCATATATTATTTTCCTGTTCCGCATGTCAGCTTCAGGTGCGAATCATATTAAAGCTCCGTTGTGGAGCGTTTGTTGCACTTACCTATTGCATTTTGGCTGAGTGGCAATTTGATGAAGAGTGTCTAACACTACAAAACACAATGAGACACTGTTGCAATTTATAGCTGGTTAAATTATCTGCACGATCCTACATATGGACTGATTTTTACCAATTTTATTGATTTTTCTGTGCACAGTAGTTTACTTATGATCCACCTCCTTTAGCTTATTATTATCTTATTATTATGTTCTGTTTTTTGCTTTTTTTGATTAATGTTTTATTTAGACCGGTCTAATTAATTTATTCATAATTAATTCTTAACATACATGTATGTATGTATGTGTGATAAAAATAAAAAAGAATCATATAAAATATATTAAATTATCCTCTTGTTTTGTTTTTATTGAGTCAAGCAAACTCTGAGCCATATCATTTGTATAATTAATTAGCGCAGGAATCAATGTGTTTGTTATGCATATTGGAACAAAGAATAAACTAGCATCTTACACATTAAATGGGGAAAATCTAGGGGTAACATTAATTGAAAAAGACTTAGGGGTACTCATAGATAATAAGCTTAATAACAGTACACAATGTCAAAGTACAACAAAGAAGGCAAGGTGGTAGCGTGCATAAAACGGGGAATTGAGGCAAGGGACGCGAGTGTAATCCTGCCACTGTACAAATCATTGGTACGTCCGCACCTGGAATATTGTGTTCAGTTTTGGGCGACACTATAAAATGAACGATCAGTAGAAATGTTGGACAAATAATCAAAAATTCATATACTCCTCAAAATTTGCATGATATTGGCTATAATTTTGGAGAAATATTCTGCAGGAGGTCAGACTCAATAATCTGATCCGACTCATTCTGGAGTGATAATTGGCCCCTAGGTGTTCTTTACACACTCCAGATGAAATGTACCAAGCTCTACAGACAGAGAAAGTTGAACAGCAACCAATAATCTTCTTTAATTTGTCTAGCACAGTCTTTGAAATTACATTTAGTTGATGTAGAGAACTACTGCACTTATCTCTCTTTGAGACTTGATACATTCCACCCTATGAGATTACTGTACTGAGCAGCCAAAAATTGTCTTATCGGTCTGCTTATTGCATAGTGTGTACCTAGCTTAATGCTACAGTACATAGACTACAAACACTTCCCTGGCTCCATAAAAGTACAAAGAGAAGAAAAACCACAGGATAATTATAAATGAACAGTCAGTTGGTAATCACAAAATTATACTATTTTTTATTTTCCTGGTCAGTAGACATACTTTAGTGTTGCTTTTTTATGCATGTTAAAAACTTATGTTTATGTAAAAATATTACAAAAGGTATTTGTTGAGATAATACATTGATTCACATATCTTGCATCGAAGACCATGATTTTTTCATTGTCTCATTATATAAGGATTTTATTCAATATGAAGGTTTTAGTAATACAAAACATGTTATGAATTGGAAATATTGTCATTGAACTATAGACTGTTGCGGAGCAAGCGTCTGATGGCTTCTTCACCCGACTATTTAGAATCTGCTCACAGCACTGCCAGCTTAACCAAAAAGGATTAACTCTCATATCCAACTGAGAACACAGATAATTCTCTGTAATTGGTAAAAAATGAAGATGAATGGGTCTGAGAGATAAGGAGCAATTAGCTCATCAGCAGTTACAGCTGTGCACTCAATCCGACTCCATCTCTGGAGTCTTAGTCCTTTTTAAGGGACCCATGCAGAACAAGTGTAAAAAAATAAAAAAATAAAATGAAAATATTTTATTATAATGAAAATAAGTAGGAAACGTGCCTAAACAGCACCATGTTACTGTTTCTTTTAACAAATATTAGCATTTGTAAATAACCGGTTGACGTTAACTTTTAAACTGCCTCGCTTCCATTGATCTGAATCTAAAGTTATTTTGGATATATTTTTTTGTTTCTACATAAACGAAATTACTACTGTAGACACTCCTAAATTCCCTGTCAATCGTTTCATTATAGCAGCATCATCTGTTTGAAAATATAAGCAATTCCCTCATCTAATTATTGGGAGGATTTTAGGTTCATTAACATTGCCAAGGCAGAGAATCAGATGTGCAAGTGCAGTACTGTGCTCAGTGGCCTGAAATTTCACTTTCTTTTTATTTGATTTCTCAAGGTCTTGGATACTTTTCATTGAAACAGGGAAGTTGCAAACTTTCTCAACACAGAAGCAGCAGAATAAATACTGGATTCAAATTACATGAAAATCAAATATTGTGTTGGAAAAGGATTTTTCCCAGAGATGTGAAGATCCAGTGATATAATCACTGTGTTTCACTTTTGTTTTATTAATTGTTTTATTATTACACTGATACCTATATTGGGTACTTTACAGATAATGTTAGTGGAACATTAAAATGATTGGTTACTGATGGTGCCCAAGTCATGTAAATATATCCACTTCATGCCTAAAGCTTTCAGTGTAAATAAAGTCTTTACTACAGCATTGTTTAAGGAAGGTACAGGCACTTAAACCATATCTATGGCATTTAGTGTTCGAAGTGAGAATCTTAATACTGTAGTTATCACTGGGATTGGGACTCCTCCTTTTACCTCCAAATATAAGTTTTTCAAAAGTATCAGGCACCAATGTTTTAATTGGATATTCTCAAGCAACAATTTAATTGTGTGCTTGATAATCAACTTATTTTTAAACTATTTAAAACAAAATTTTCAATTTAGAAAATGAAGTACATGCAGAGAGCTCCTATTCTCTTTAACTCTAAAAAACACAGTAAGCCAAACCCTTACAATAAAAAGTGAGACCAAATTTTTCAGCATCATTACAACATACAGCAAGGTCCACATGCAAAGCTTATTTTAACTCTTATCAAGGTTATAATTATGCTTTAGAGTTTAAAGGAGCATGAGATGAGTTTCTAAAGCATTAGCCTTGGGCTACCATACCAAACATTACTCTAATGATCATTTACTAGCTAATAATTCAGGCTGCTTGTAAATGTGTGTTTGGTACATGTGTGAATAGGGGACAGTATCAGGATCCCTGCGCATGGGATGCCGGTCTTCAGAATACTGAAAGTAGAATCCCGACATGCAGAATAACAACACTTGCTAGGTAAGTATTCTGACCCTCTCTCATTACACCCTAAACCCTCCATACCCACAGCTTGACCATAACCCTTCCCGCAGCAGCCTAACCCAAACACTCCCCACTTAGTTCCTAACCCTAACCCTCCTTCCCCACAGCCTAACCCTAACCGTGCCCCATAGTACTGTACCTACCTAACCCTATCCTCCCTTTTCAGTGCCTTACCCTAACACTCCCTCACTGCAGCCTAACTCTGATTAGTGTATCATACACTCATCTCCTACAGGAAGAGTAGCCCACACTGGCGTGTCCTGCCTCCAGACAGCAATCTAACCACTGCAGCAACTGGTGCCAGTGTATGCCCCTTTTAGGATGCACCACCAGCTGCCCCACTGCAGCAGGGACAGCCAGTCCAGAGACCCTGCTGTTACCTAATTGAATCCCCCCTTAGCTAAAATACAAGTGGGACAACAAGTCATGAGTCGTGGTCAGCTTGATCATAAGACAATCATCAGCAGAAAAATGATATTCAGAATTTAAAGAATTGGTTGGTCCTACAAGTAATCTGCAACTGGAACGGTATCAATGATTTCTTATCTTTTACCACAGCTAAAAGGTTTGTATGGACTATCCTATTAGCCCCGATGCCAGCATCATGATCCCCCCAATGCCGGCACTTATCGGGCATTATACTTTGCGTGCCTCAGTCATGCCCTTCAGACCCACGAAAACACATGGATCCAGTTAACTGATCCCGGATCCCATCTGTTATCGGGTAATCGGGGCACTATTTTCGGATGAAGAAACGGGCTGTAATAGGACAGCTGGATACTCGCCATCAGGCTTAAATCGCGATATCAGTCCATTGTTTTCATTGAAACAATGATCGGAGCTAATAGGATATCCCCCTAGTGTGAAACCAACCAATGAAAATATCTGCCAAATGAAACATAACTTCCATAGGAACTGCCCCCACTGAAGCAAATATGCAAATATGTCAAACACTACCAATACAAATTCAATTTGGATGAAAGCATTGTAAGAACAATAAACTGAAACTGGTATTGTAGTATTGTATGTTAGTCTTCTATTCAATTCATTCTGTGATTGTTTATGTCCCTGTTATTCCAGCAAATTATGATGGTCTTTGTTTCCTATGTTTTAAGACACACAGCTACAATGTCTTCATGATTGATTTACTTCCTTACGAAATAATAATGTTTTGTTGTGAATGTAGGTTAAACAATGAGATTTTCATGGGACATCTGTTTTAAGATCACAATCTAAATAAGTATGAACTCATTTCCTACTTAGCAAGCCATTTGCTAGTGTGGATGTGTGTTTATGAGTTCTGTATATCAGATATTGCTGTATGAAAATTTTATTTTTTGAACATCTACTTAATTGTGTATGTTTCCTTTGTGTACAAAAATAAAATGTAGGCATTGTTACTGATTCTTTATTTTTGTTTTAGAAACCCATTAGTAGTTATAATCAAGTCATACTATTCTGGAATAAAAATAAAAATGTATATATATTTATATAGTCATATTTATTCAATCATATACTATGTGTGTGGTAACCTTCACTCCTTCACATTGGAAAGAAGCAACAACTATATATAGAAAGAGTGGATATTGTCTAAATTCCAAGTGTCACTGTTGCAATTGTTATTATCCTTTATTTATATGACACCAAAAATTATTTGTAGTACACTGTTACAGAGTACGTAAACAAATAAGCAAATCAAGAAAAAAGTGACATACAGTTCAAGACAATATAGGACAAGTACAGGGTATATTAACATATCTGCACCAGCAGATGGCACATAAATAAGTATCAGGGTGGCAGAAAGTCGTGGGATCTGGTGCTGTCAAAGGAAGCATAGAGAAAAAGATAGATTAAGTAAGAGAAGGAAAAGCACATGAGGGAAGCGAGCCCTGCTCGTGAGAGCTTACATTCTAGAGGGGAGGGGCACAGATGGGGTAGACAATGTGGGGTACATTTACTAAGACAGAAGTTCTATTTAAGATGGGATGTTGCCAATAGCAACCAATCAGATTCTACTTCTCATTTATCTAGTACTTTCTAGAATATAATACCTGGAATCGGATGGTGGCTATGTGCAACATCCTATCTTAAATAAAACTCCCATCTTCGTAAATTTACCCCTAAGTGTGGAACAAAGGATTAGGAGAGTTGGCTGGGATTGGTGAAGAAGTGGATCTTGAGCAAGGCTGGTTCTGCCATTAGGCAGCTTTAGGCAGCTGCCTAAAGTACAAGGATCTGGGAGGCGCAACTGAGTCTGCCCATCACAAAATTAAGAATGACTCAAAACTGAGTCTGCCCATCACAAAATTAAGAGTGATTCTGAAAGAAACATACTTGTTTTATGTAATGCAAGTGGTAGATTTGGCACACTTTCATCTGAAGGGCTGGGAAGTGGGTATTGGTGGTGGTTGGGGGCAGTAGGCTGAAGTTTTGTTTAGGGTGCAAAGAAACCTTACACCAGCCGTGGTCTTGAGGGCCTGTTTAAGGCTTTTTAAAAAGGTGGAGTCTGATAGTGAGAGAAAGAGAATTCCAGAGATAGGTAGCAGCATGTGACAGCAATGACTGTCTATAGTTTGACTATATCTTTGCTTGTAACAATTAAAAAGTCTCATGAATAAACCACTACAGAACAAATATAAAGTGTAACAATGTCTGGGTATAAATAATGTACACCATCTCTGAAAACAAATAAATCCTGATATCAAAAGAAGCATTTCCCCTTTAAATGGCATAATGTTGTGTTCATTACAAACACAGATGTGAATACAATTGTTGTGCTCTATATTCTGAATTTTGTATATTGTTTAGTTGTTTCACTGCTACTGGGTCAATATATAAACCTTGTCTTTGTAGAGTATTTCTTATCTATGTTTTTATCTTGCATTAGAGACTGTACACTGTGAGATGATATGCCTTGTGTACTTCTTAGG
Organism: Pseudophryne corroboree; assembly: GCF_028390025.1. Taxonomy (NCBI): domain Eukaryota; kingdom Metazoa; phylum Chordata; class Amphibia; order Anura; family Myobatrachidae; genus Pseudophryne; species Pseudophryne corroboree. Next base: position 310,454,441 of record NC_086445.1, read on the forward strand.
TCACTGCTTATGATTTATAACTGGCCATAAAAGTATGTAGTGTTTCTACATAATAAAGTATTATTGCATTGTAGAAGCTGCCCATGTGGCACACTTCTGAACATACTCTCAGGCATAGTGTTACACATTATTTGTGAGATATCCCCCAAAATATCAATTTGTGGTACCCACAAATATTCAGGGTCCTCTAGATTTACCATGAAGGAACCACGCATCTCTGAAATCTGCCTCTGTCCCTCCATTTTCGACCGTAAAGCAGCATCAAGTACATGGAGGTGGGACACTGGTATGTGCAAATAAGTGTCAAGTGTCAAAATATAACTAAGAGTAACACTACCCTTTCTTGCTTGTTGCTTGGTTTGTACATCAAACATTTTCAATATACAGTATACAAAAGATATAAAGGAGACACTAATCCTACAATTGTGCAATAAAGTTGACAAACATTTATTCATCACAAATTTACACTATAAAACACGTAATACTGTAAATTTAAGGCTTTACAAGAAATGAGTGTGTCAGATGCATATAGCTATAAAGTGGCTCCTGAACCCCAAAGACCTGGCATCCACTATGACCAACCTCTGGATCAGGTTCCATTCCACCAAAGATGACTCCACTGCACATCCAATGCATTTCAAGCTACTTGCTCTTCATCAAGGCAGTATATAGTGGAGTTTTAATGATCCCTTTATATAGCATTCCAGGATCAGACCCTTTCTGACCCAGGATGCTACTAAGATTCTTATCCACTCACTGGTCATCTCCAGACTGGACTACTGTAATCTGCTCCTGACTGGCATTCCTGACAAATACCTCTCTCTACTCCAATCTATCCTCAATGCTGCTGCCCGGCTCATATTCCTCACCAAACGCACTACGTCCACCTCTCCTCTCTTACTAGACCTTCACTGGCTCCCCTTCCCTTTCAGAATTAATTTCAAGCTTCTCATACTCGCTTACAAAGCCCTCTCCCACTCCTCTCCCATCTACATCTCTGACCTTATCTCCCTTTACACTCCCACCCGTCCTCTGCGCTCTGGTAATGCACGCCGACTCTCCTGCCTACGGATTACTTCCTCCCACTCCTACCTCCAAGATTTTTCACGTGCTGCATTACTTCTCTGGAATTCCCTACCTCTCCCCCTCAGACTCTCCACCTATCTACAAAACTTCAAACGGGCTCTCAAGACCCACTTCTTCACCAAACCCAGCCAAATCTCATCCTAACCCTCTGTTCTACGCTCTCTATGTACCCCATCTGTGTCACCCCTGTCTGTCTACCCCTCCCCTTTAGAATGTAAGCTCTCTCGAGCAGGGCCCTCTTCCCTCATGCGCTTATCCTTTCTTACTTTAATAATCTTCAACTGCACCAAATCCATCAGTCTTCTGCCACCTGATACTTATTCCAGGGTCATCTGCAGATGTAACTATCTTTTTTTATCCTGTACTTGTCCTATACTGTCATCAACTGTAAGTTGCTCTTTTCTTGTTTGATTATTTGTTTATGTACTCTGTAATTGGGCGCTGTGGAACCCTTGTAGCGCCATATAAATAAAGGATAATAATAAATAATAATAATAGCATGAAGGTCAAATGTTTCCAGGTCAAATCTGTTTAAATTTAATTTATTAATAAAATCCATTTCCCCTATACATTTCTATGCAATCAGATTATTCATGAAGTCCCAGCCTCTCTGACTTTATTATGTTCCACTCTGCATCTCCTGAAAGGTTGAGAAATATACACTTGCTGCAGATTTATGTTGATGATGGTGTGGCCATAATTGGAAGAGGGGATCAGTTTGGGATTTAATCTACAAGGGGAAAGTTGTGGCACAAACCAATAGATAAAATACTGCTGTAAATATATAGATGATAATAATACCATACACAGTGTATTCATATATAATGTGTGATAGTGTTGCTAATGACAGGGTAGTTACATTTTCTCACCATTCTAACAAAATAATTATGGTCTGCTATCATAACAGTACATAGTACATATGAACATATAGCCCCAGGGGTGGATTGGGATGGAAAACCAGCCTGGGAAATTTATGGAAACAGCCCTAATGTAAGTGGGGTCTAATGAGGGGTTGTGGTCTGTTGATGGTGCAGGAACGCTCCTAATATGACCTGATTGTACCCAGTTGTGGCCTTCCTTGAGTCTTTTGCTGCAGTTGTGTCTGAGACCAAACGCGGATTGGGAACTAAAAGTGGCCCTGTAAATTTATTTTAGAATTATTCAGACATGGGCTGCACAAGAGGTATAACATACCGTGTAGCATGTCAGCCTACCAGGACTCTTCCTGGTGAGCCCTAGGGCCAATCCGCCCCTGTATAGCCCTAATATGTTTTAATGGCCAGCTTATTTACTCTTTTTTATCAAAGACTGCAAAAACGTCATGCTGGCTTTTACTAATCTGATGACAAGAAATTAACTTCAGGTTTAGTCAAGTCAGAAAACCAGAGAGCACATACCTGATGCAAGGTGGACTATATCAGTGTCTCTCAATTCCAGTGGGATACCCTAACATTACATGTTTTCCATATTTCCTTGCAGGAGCAAAGGTGTATTCATTACTCACTGGCACATTTTAAAGGATCTACAGGTGGTGCTAATTATTTCACTTGTGAATCTGTGAGGAGACCTGGAAAACTTGCACTTTTATCAGAGGTGGATTTAGGTGTCAGGTAGCCCATAGGCACAACAGCAATGGCCACACCTCACCTCCTAATTTTATGATTTTCATTGATTATAAACTTTCATTTGGCGATTTGCAGTTGTATATAGAGATGAGCGGGTTCGGTTCCTCGGAATCCGAACCCCCCCGAACTTCAGCCTTTTTACACGGGTCCGAGGCAGACTCGGATCTTCCTGCCTTGCTCGGCTAACCCGAGCGCGCCCGAACGTCATCATCCCGCTGTCGGATTCTCGCGAGGCTCGTATTCTATCGCGAGACTCGGATTCTATATAAGGAGCCGCGCGTCGCCGCCATTTTCACACGTGCATTGAGATTGATAGGGAGAGGACGTGGCTGGCGTCCTCTCCGTGTAGAATAGATTAGAGAGACACTTGATTTACTACTTGGGGAGCATTAGGAGTACTCAGTACAGTGCAGAGTTTTGCTGATAGTGACCAGTGACCACCAGTTTTATTTATAATCCGTTCTCTGCCTGAAAAAAAACGATACACAGTCACATAGCATATCCGTGCTCAGCCTCAGTGTGCTGCATGATAATATCATCTATGTATATCTGACTGTGCTGAGTGCTCACTGCTCACACAGCTGAATTGTGGGGGAGACTGGGGTGCAGTTAATAGCAGGAGTACAGTGCACACTTTTGCTGCCAGTGTGACTGACCAGTGACCACCAGTATATTGTCTGCCTGAAAAAGTTAAACAAACACTCCTGTGGTGTTTTTTTTTTATTCTATAAACACATTCTGCTGACAGTGTCCAGCAGGTCCGTCATTCATTATATTATATAAATATTTACCTGCAGTAGTGTTATATTTTTTTTGTTCATCTCTATCATCTTTATCATCTCTATATTAGCAGACGCAGTACGGCAGTCCACGGCTGTGGCTACCTCTGTGTCGTCAGTGCTCGTCCATAATTGTATACCTACCTGTGGTGGGTTTTTTTTCTATCTTCTTCATACTAGTAGTTTAGGAGTCTGCTGACAGTGTCCAGCAGGTCCGTCATTATATTATATATACCTGCAGTAGTGATATATATATATTTTTTATATCATTATCATCTCTATACTAGCAGACGCAGTACGGTAGTCCACGGCTGTGGCTACCTCTGTGTCGTCAGTGCTCGTCCATAATTGTATACCTACCTGTGGTGGGTTTTTTTTTCTATCTTCTTCATACTAGTAGTTTAGGAGTCTGCTGACAGTGTCCAGCAGGTCCGTCATTATATTACATATACCTGCAGTAGTGATATATATATATTTTTTTTATATCATTATCATCTCTATACTAGCAGACGCAGTACGGTAGTCCACGGCTGTAGCTACCTCTGTGTCGTCAGTGCTCGTCCATAATTGTATACCTACCTGTGGTGGGGTTTTTTTTTCTATCTTCTTCATACTAGTAGTTTAGGAGTCTGCTGACAGTGTCCAGCAGGTCCATCATTATATTATATATACCTGCAGTAGTGATATATATATATTTTTTATATCATTATCATCTCTTTACTAGAAGACGCAGTACGGTAGTCCACGGCTGTAGCTACCTCTGTATCGTCAGTGCTCGTCCATAATTGTATACCTACCTGTGGTGGGGTTTTTTTTCCTATCTTCTTCATACTAGTAGTTTAGGAGTCTGCTGACAGTGTCCAGCAGGTCCGTCATTATATTATATATACCTGCAGTAGTGATATATATATATTTTTTATATCATTATCATCTCTATACTAGCAGACACAGTACGGTAGTCCACGGCTGTAGCTACCTCTGTGTCGTCAGTGCTCGTCCATAATTGTATACCTACCTGTGGTGGGGTTTTTTTTTCTATCTTCTTCATACTAGTAGTTTATGAGTCTGCTGACAGTGTCCAGCAGGTCCGTCATTATATTATATATACCTGCAGTAGTGATATATCTATATTTTTTATATCATTATCATCTCTATACTAGCAGACGCAGTACGGTAGTCCACGGCTGTAGCTACCTCTGTGTCGTCAGTCACTCGTCATCCATAAGTATACTAGTATCCATCCATCTCCATTGTTTACCTGAGGTGCCTTTTAGTTGTGCCTATTAAAATATGGAGAACAAAAATGGTGAGGTTTCAAAAATAGGGAAAGATCAAGATCCACTTCCACCTCGTGCTGAAGCTGCTGCCACTAGTCATGGCCGAGACGATGAAATTCCATCAACGTCGTCTGCAAAGGCCGATGCCCAATGTCATAGTACAGAGCATGTAAAATCCAAAACACAAAATATCACTAAAAAAAGGACTCAAAAATCTAAAATAAAATCGTCGGAGGAGAAGCGTAAACTTGCCAATATGCCATTTACCAAACGGAGTGGCAAGGAACGGCTGAGGCCCTGGCCTATGTTCATGGCTAGTGGTTCAGCTTCACATGAGGATGGAAGCACTCAGCCTCTCGCTAGAAAAATGAAAAGACTTAAGCTGGGAAAAGCACAGCAAAGAACTGTGCGTTCTTCGAAATCACAAATCCACAAGGAGAGTCCAATTGTGTCGTTTGCGATGCCTGACCTTCCCAACACTGGACGTGAAGAGCATGCGCCTTCCACCATTTGCACGCCCCCTGCATGTGCTGGAAGGAGCACCCGCAGTCCAGTTCCTGATAGTCAGATTGAAGATGTCAGTGTTGAAGTACACCAGGATGAGGAGGATATGGGTGTTGCTGGCGCTGGGGAGGAAATTGACAAGGAGGATTCTGATGGTGAGGTGGTTTGTTTAAGTCAGGCACCCGGGGAGACACCTGTTGTCCGTGGGAGGAATATGGCCATTGACATGCCTGGTGAAAATACCAAAAAAAATCAGCTCTTCGGTGTGAAAGTATTTCAACAGAAATGCGGACAACAGGTGTCAAGCCGTGTGTTGCCTTTGTCAAGCTGTAATAAGTAGGGGTAAGGACGTTAACCACCTCGGAACATCCTCCCTTATACGTCACCTGCAGCGCATTCATCATAAGTCAGTGACAAGTTCAAAAACTTTGGGCGACAGCGGAAGCAGTCCACTGACCAGTAAATCCCTTCCTCTTGTAACCAAGCTCACGCAAACCACCCCACCAACTCCCTCAGTGTCAATTTCCTCCTTCCCCAGGAATGCCAATAGTCCTGCAGGCCATGTCACTGGCAATTCTGACGAGTCCTCTCCTGCCTGGGATTCCTCCGATGCATCCTTGCGTGTAACGCCTACTGATGCTGGCGCTGCTGTTGTTGCTGCTGGGAGTCGATGGTCATCCCAGAGGGGAAGTCGTAAGACGACTTTTACTACTTCCACCAAGCAATTGACTGTCCAACAGTCCTTTGCGAGGAAGATGAAATATCACAGCAGTCATCCTGCTGCAAAGCGGATAACTGAGGCCTTGGCATCCTGGGCGGTGAGAAACGTGGTTCCGGTATCCATCATTACTGCAGAGCCAACTATAGACTTGATTGAGGTACTGTGTACCAAATACCATCTAGGTTCCATTTCTCTAGGCAGGCGATACCGAAAATGTACACAGACCTCAGAAAAAGACTCACCAGTGTCCTAAAAAATGCAGTTGTACCCAATGTCCACTTAACCACGGACATGTGGACAAGTGGAGCAGGGCAGACTCAGGACTATATGACTGTGACAGCCCACTGGGTAGATGTATTGACTCCCGCCGCAAGAACAGCAGCGGCGGCACCAGTAGCAGCATCTCGCAAACGCCAACTCTTTCCTAGGCAGGCTACGCTTTGTATCACCACTTTCCAGAATACGCACACAGCTGAAAACCTCTTACGGCAACTGAGGAAGATCATCGCAGAATGGCTTACCCCAATTGGACTCTCCTGTGGATTTGTGGCATCGGACAACGCCAGCAATATTGTGTGTGCATTAAATATGGGCAAATTCCAGCACGTCCCATGTTTTGCACATACCTTGAATTTGGTGGTGCAGAATTATTTAAAAAACGAGAGGGGCGTGCAAGAGATGCTGTCGGTGGCCAGAAGAATTGCGGGACACTTTCGGCGTACAGGCACCACGTACAGAAGACTGGAGCAACACCAAAAACGCCTGAACCTGCCCTGCCATCATCTGAAGCAAGAAGTGGTAACGAGGTGGAATTCAACCCTCTATATGCTTTAGAGGTTGGAGGAGCAGCAAAAGGCCATTCAAGCCTATACAACTGACCACGATATAGGAGGTGGAATGCACCTGTCTCAAGCGCAGTGGAGAATGATTTCAACGTTGTGCAAGGTTCTGCAACCTATTGAACTTGCCACACGTGAAGTCAGTTCAGACACTGCCAGCCTGAGTCAGGTCATTCCCCTCATCAGGCTTTTGCAGAAGAAGCTGGAGACATTGAAGGAGGAGCTAACACTGAGCGATTCCGCTAGGCATGTGGGACTTGTGGATGGAGCCCTTAATTCGCTTAACAAGGATTCACGGGTGGTCAATCTGTTGAAATCAGAGCACTACATTTTGGCCACCGTGCTCGATCCTAGATTTAAAACCTACGTTGTATCTCTCTTTCCGGCAGACACAAGTCTGCAGGGGTTCAAAGAACTGCTGGTGAGAAAATTGTCAAGTCAAGCGGAACGCAACCTGTCAACATCTCCTCCTTCACATTCTCCCGCAACTGGGGGTGCGAGGAAAAGGCTCAGAATTCCGAGCCCACCCGCTGGTGGTGATGCAGGGCAGTCTGGAGCGACTGCTGATGCTGACATCTGGTCCGGACTGATGGACCTGACAACGATTACGGACATGCCGTCTACTGTCACTGCATATGATTCTTTCACCATTGAAAGAATGGTGGAGGATTATATGAGTGACCGCATCCAAGTAGGCACGTCAGACAGTCCGTACGTATACTGGCAGGAAAAAGAGGCAATTTGGAGGCCCTTGCACAAACTGGCTTTATTCTACCTAAGTTGCCCTCCCACAAGTGTGTACTCCGAAAGAGTGTTTAGTGCCGCCGCTCACCTTGTCAGCAATCGGCGTACGAGGTTACTTCCAGAAAATGTGGAGAAGATGATGTTCATTAAAATGAATTATAATCAATTCCTCCATGGAGACATTCACCAGCAGCAATTGCCTCCACAAAAACACAGGGAGCTGTGATGGTGGATTCCAGTGGGGACGAATTGATTATCTGTGAGGAGGGGGATGTACACGGTGATGAATCGGAGGATGATGATGAGGTGGACATCTTGCCTCTGTAGAGCCAGTTTGTGCAAGGAGAGATTAATTGCTTCTTTTTTGGTGGGGGTCCAAACCAACCCATCATTTCAGTCACAGTCGTGTGGCAGACCCTGTCACTGAAATGATGGGTTGGTTAAAGTGTGCATGTCCTGTTTATACAACATAATGGTGGGTGGGAGGGCCCAAGGACAATTCCATCTTGCACCTCTTTTTTCTTTCATTTTTCTTTGCGTCATGTGCTGTTTCGGGAGTGTTTTTTGGAAGGGCCATCCTGCGTGACACTGCAGTGCCACTCCTAGATGGGCCAGGTGTTTGTGTCGGCCACTAGGGTCGCTTATCTTAGTCACACAGCTACCTCATTGCGCCTCTTTTTTTTCTTCTTTGCGTCATGTGCTGTTTGGGGAGTATTTTTTGGAAGGGCTATCTTGCGTGACACTGCAGTGCCACTCCTAGATGGGCCAGGTGTTTGTGTCGGCCACTAGGGTCGCTTATCTTAGTCACACAGCTACCTCATTGCGCCTCTTTTTTTTCTTCTTTGCGTCATGTGCTGTTTGGGGAGTATTTTTTGGAAGGGCCATCCTGCGTGACACTGCAGTGCCACTCCTAGATGGGCCAGGTGTTTGTGTCGGCCACTAGGGTCGCTTATCTTAGTCACACAGCTACCTCATTGCGCCTCTTTTTTTTCTTCTTTGCGTCATGTGCTGTTTGGGGAGTATTTTTTGGAAGGGCCATCCTGCGTGACACTGCAGTGCCACTCCTAGATGGGCCAGGTGTTTGTGTCGGCCACTAGGGTCGCTTATCTTAGTCACACAGCTACCTCATTGCGCCTCTTTTTTTTCTTCTTTGCGTCATGTGCTGTTTGGGGAGTATTTTTTGGAAGGGCCATCCTGCGTGACACTGCAGTGCCACTCCTAGATGGGCCAGGTGTTTGTGTCGGCCACTAGGGTCACTTATCTTAGTCACACAGCTACCTCATTGCGCCTCTTTTTTTCTTTGCATCATGTGCTGTTTGGGGAGTGTTTTTTGGAAGGGCCATCCTTCGTGACACTGCAGTGCCACTCCTAGATGGGCCAGGTGTTTGTGTCGGCCACTTGGGTCGCTGAGCTTAGTCATCCAGCGACCTCGGTGCAAATTTTAGGACTAAAAATAATATTGTGAGGTGTGAGGTGTTCAGAATAGACTGAAAATGAGTGGAAATTATGGTTATTGAGGTTAATAATACTTTGGGATCAAAATGACCCCCAAATTCTATGATTTAAGCTGTTTTTTAGGGTTTTTTGAAAAAAACACCCGAATCCAAAACACACCCGAATCCGACAAAAAAAATTCGGTGAGGTTTTGCCAAAACGCGTTCGAACCCAAATCACGGCCACGGAACCGAACCCAAAACCAAAACACAAAACCCGAAAAATTTCCGGTGCACATCTCTAGTTGTATATAATAATAAAACAAGCCATGAGATAAGACATTATATTTTTAATTAAGCATACATGTTTACTAATACAAAACTTTACATGAGCAGTCCGCGCATGTTCTGTTTGTCACCACTCCACTCAAGATAGTGTACAGTACTCTAAAGTTGGACATATTCTCTAGTTACTAGAACATTTTTAAGACTAACAGTAGTAGAACAAGCATCCAAGTAAGGGGCACATTAAGAGAGGAGGGGGCCCATGTGCAGTCTCCGTCTGGGTCCCCCCCTGTCTAGCCAATGGCTTAGTAGACTTTGAGCATTAGGGTCACTAGGAGACCCTAGCGCTGTATCAGAGTCTAGTGCACAGCTGACATTTTCCAGGTGACTTTCCTACTGCACATACTCAAAATGCAAGGAAAATGCCTGCTGTTGGTGATTTGTGTAGCACTGCTGCTAGTGATGTGGGTAAAGTATTCACCCTCCTAATCTTTCCTTACCTTCCTGGATCTCCTAGAAGAAGATAACAAAAGTAGACAAGTAGGTTTTAACTAGCACAAGGTTTTAACTAGCACAAGGCTCAAGTGCAAAACCTCAAGCTAGTTAAAACCTCAAGCTAGGTTTTAACTAGCACAAGGCTCAAGTGCAAAATGTGCTATTAGGACCTATTCCAACTTCTACATATAGTAGCACAGCATACTAAAAAATAACAAGACATTCTATGAAAACAAAACAAAATCACCATAGTACATTATAGTAAGGTATAGAGGCCCTCATTCCGAGATGATCGTAGCTGTGCTAAATTTAGCACAGCTACGATCATGCACACTGACGTGAGGGGGGACGCCCAGCACAGGGCTAGTCCGCCCCCCATGTCAGTGCCGCCAAGAGTAGCTCCCGACAAGCGCAGCTTTAGCGTACTGGCCAGGAGCTACTCATCGCTCCCTGGTCCGCAGCGGCTGCGTATGACATCACGCAGCCGCTGTGGGCCGCTCCCTGCACGGTCCGGCTATGCCTGCGTTGGCCGGACCACACCCACGAAACGGCGGCCAAACACTGCCGTTCCGCCCCCTCATGCCCAGTGACCGCCTCAGCCTGTCAATCAGGCAGAGGCGATCACAGCCCAGCTATGGCCTTCGGCCGTCTGGCATGTGCCGGTGCACTACGGCGCCGGCGCATGCGCAGTGAGTACCCGTTCGCTCGGCTGCGATAAAAAGCACAGGGCGAATGGATCAGAATGACCCCCTGAGTACAATCAAGCTGTGTAAGGTGGAAAGCAGCTGGACATGTTTTAAGTCAGAGCTTGCACCTCTAGCAGGTACTGATCTACAGTCATTGCCTGGCTAAATAGTGAGGTTCCCTTTTGACACTTCTACTTGTTCCCACTAAGCCTTACATTTCACAATCAACTTCATTCTTTCATAGTATTATTTATTTTTCTACAACTGTAAACTCAAGCACGTTTATGCTTATACTAGACAGATCTCCATTAAATGATTACTTTTACTCTCTTCTCTACCTCCACTCTTTCTACACAAATATAGCAATTTATATTAATGTTCAGGAAAATTGTGTGCATGCCACAAACAGCATTGTCTTATCAATAATATGGCCCATATCAGGCAATCTGTCACAAGAAACTACTTGATATAAAGAAGAGATTGCAGACATCTCAGCAATCAATATTAGGACGGCTACAGTATGGAAGATTCAGCTACTGCATATCATTTTGTCAGCATCTATTTCAATGACCAAATGAAGCATTAATTCAAATCATAAATCTATGGTGATTTAAATCTAGGAATGAGCACCTGCCTGCTTTAATGATTTATTTTGTACATTTCAGTAAGCAGGAGATTTGTCCATATGAACTGACAGGTCACCTTCAGATGCCAGCATCAGACTGTTTATCACCAAGCAGACTAACATCTCATCTTAGCAAGTAAATATTAAACTAAAAGAATCCAATTGATTCTGGATAGGGGAATGGCCATATTTTTATTTTCTTTTTGTGCCATTAATGCTTTATTATTATTATTTTTTCCCAATCGTAAGATATTATTTATTTTTTTCATTCTTCCCTAAAATGGTAATTCTTGTAGGAGGATGCGAACTCAAGGTTATCATTTTAAATTAGAATGTGGGAGATAAAATAATTACCTATTTGCATCTCTGCCTGCCTGCGATTCCCTTTACATGTTGACCTTTGCTATTCAGCAGTAACAAGTTCACAACTGTTTGCAATACTTATTTGGAGTAATAATATGCTCTATTAAATTCACTATGTCTCCTGGATTACTAAGTCATTATAGAAGCATTTAAATATTTGCATATAAAGAATATTGCCATTTCTGTATGAAATAAAGCTCTCTTTAAGACCCAATGAGGTGTCTAATAATTGGCACATCGTTTGCTTTATTCAATTAATTTCAATAAGATTCTTAAGTATATTTCAGAGGACCCTTATAAAGAAACCGAGAGTCACGTAAGTGATTCCAATAGAGCATTCTTGTATTAGAGTTAAATTATTAATGCAAAAAAAATTGACCCATTTTAATTTATCCCTGTGCAAGGTTCCTAGAGCTTGTAGTGCAAAGGTTAAGGCTATTGTCAAAGGGCTGCCTTGTGTGCTTCAAATTATTGCCCCCAGGATCTACAGTATGTGTTTCTTTGCTTCCCTGACACACAAGCACTACACTATTTGAGAAAACCAGGGGAGCTTTAACAGAGGAGGGGGCCCGTGTGCACCTCCAGGTGGGCCCCCTCCTCTGCACGGCGCAGTAGACTCTGCCATAGTGCCGGAGTGTACTTATCCGGAAACATGGCGCCAGCTATGTTCCGGAGACCAATGTGGCTACTGCGCATGCGCAGCGGGCACTTTAAGAGAGATTTTTGGTGCAACAACAATGCCCAACGCTGGACTCCAAAAAGCTAAGTGTTAAATTCTGGGTGCAGTGTGAGCAGTGTGGGCCCCCCTGGAGCCAGGGGCCCGAGTGCACCGCACACACTGCACCCATTATAGAAACGCCAATGTTTTTGGTTTCTAGTCCCAATAGCTATTGCTTCTTATTGCGGTAATAGGAAATTAAAGATTGCTTGGATGTATTAATATACACGAGCAGGCAAGTTCAGATTAAGGGCCAAAGGAGCCTGGAACAGAAAATGATCAATGGCCTAAGTCAGGAGCTGCATGTGGGCATGTAAACCAGCTACGCAACCAGCCCTAACATTTACTAAATATATAAAAGTAGAAAAATGCATACATTTGTGAGGAAAAGCGAAATTCAATTTTCATACTTATGATATTTGGCTGAGCATGTGGCCATGTGGGTGGTGTTCATCATGCTGTCATGATTATGGGCCTATTTTTAGGTTGAGGCCTGGAGCTGTAGTTACATCAGCCCTATTGTTAACCTGACATTGACCGGAATGGCTTGGTAAATTCTGCAAATAAGCAGCCCAAATAGGTTTCGTTTGAAATGGAAAATGAGGGATCTTAGCAGATATCTCCGATGTCTGCCCATGTCCGTCATAGATATATACATGGGATACATAATATTTGCGAGTACAATTTTACTTAGCTATGTGCAAATGGGGTGCACAGAAAAGAATGTCTGAAGAGCTACACTAGAGTCTACATTGCTTATTTATAGTCAATGCACTGCGACCTAATTCTCATTGGGCTATTATTTGTTTGTGTTAATTTGCGCACTAAGAGATGTCTTTGAGTAGCACTGATAAGCCAAATCTATGGTGAAAATGCCAGGAAATGGTTCTGCTAGCAACAGGCCATATTCCCATTTATACCTAATTGGAGATGTCACCAGTACTCAAATTGCCAAGCTGTGGAAAGCTTAACTTTCCTCACTATGATAACACCATCTTAGGTTGGCATTAGCTTTACCCAGCAAAGAGTAGTCAATGGGTTCGTGCTGGGTCTCTGGCAAGGTAAATTGCAGTGGTACATCATTATGTATGGCTGCAATCTTCAGCTATACATAATTATAGTTACCGCCAGTACACTGCCACCAATGACAATTCGTTAATTCATCAACTGTACAGTTTATAAAAAAAACTGTCAAATCATTATGTCCATCTCTATCTATGTTTGCTGGCTGGTCTCATCGCTTACACTTCCTGCTGAGTACAGGAAAAAAGAGCAAGTAATAGGCGGATTCCTGTAGCTAATGTATGCATACCTATAAAGCAGCTATGCAGTATGACTCTGAAAGTAACATACACTGTAAAACTATTTAATGTGATCCAAATCAGTACACGTGTTCTATTTCTCTTACTAAAGGGACACTTGAGAGAAAATGAGGGCATCTGTTTATGGACTCTCCAAAATGTACTGTAATAAAGTTTAAAAACTAATTGATATTGAAAAAAGTACAGATGTGTCCTCTTACAACTTTGCTCCATGCGCTACAAGTCGCGTTACACATAACGCGTGAGTGCTGTGTGTCTCGGTAGCATTGAGCATTTTTTTTGCGTCTTCTGCAGCAAAAATGCGTCTTAGATGCAATGTAATAGGACGCACAAGTAGCTTAAGCTGATTAAAATGATATGCAGCATGCCTATATTCTGTGTGTGACTGCGACTTTATCGGATGCAGGTAGAGCCGCTATTACACACAGATTATATCATTTTAATCAGCAAAAGCTACTAGTGCGTCATATTGCATTGCATTGTGTTTAAGATATATTTTCGTGGCAAAAAACGCTCAGCGATACCGAGTCCCGCCACAGCATGGCGCGACTTGAAGGACTTCAGCAAGGATGAAAGAGGACACATCTGTACTATAGGATATGTAATAGGTATAGTAAGTAAAACTTTTAACAAAACATTATAAAAAGGAATCTAATTAGTTGTTGAGTTATATCCCTTTTATTCATGCGGACATGTTTTGGTAAATGTCATGGGGTGTGACTTTAGACAAGGAAATATTTCCATATGAATACATTTTAGTCTGTGCTTTCAACATATTACTATACATGGTAAAGGGACTATGCCTTACAAATGTCTACATATTCTTGTAATGTATCATCCTTTAGTATCAGACCAAAGTTATGCATGTGAATATGTACAATTGAATTGGTGCTTACCAACACTGGAATTGAGATCACCATTGTCAGAGTCTGCTCCGTGCTGTGTATTGCTGCCATGGTAGTTGCTCATAGCTTCTAATTTGATTTTTTTAACCTTCATTGCTTCAGCTATGGCTGCGTTGGTAGCAGCAGCAGCCGCTGCAGCTGCTGCCGTTAAACCTGCACGGGATTAAAACAAAATGGTCAGAAAAGATCATTTAGTAATTACATTAATAATACTATTATTACTGATAGTAAAAATATTATTCTTCCAGCTATTATTCTTCATTCAGTTCTTAAGTCTGATCCAATTCAGTTCAGAAGCTACAGTATTGCTGTGAACAGAAAATGCCTTATACATAACAGACGGGGGGTTGCCCTCTATGTTTCACACACTCATTGCGGACAGTAGGATATCATCATGCGATGCAGTCTCATAATAATTATCATCTTGGGGTATATTTACTAAAAGTCGATTGTGGGTCTATTTAAAATTGACCAGAATAGAACCAGTATACCCACAAAATCGACTACAGTGTTTCTATTCCAAATACCTCATTTACTAGTAGTGGATTTTGAGTTCCATTTTTTAAATTGATGTGAGTTCTATATAAAGTTCTAAATGTGTTCTGTTTGCCAAAAATCAACAAAAATAATTGACAAAAAACAATAACAAATCAACCAAAATTATACAAAAGCATTCTTATTGGTCAAAACAGGTCACATGCCCAGTATTACCCACAAACACCTTAATTTCTGTACTAATTTGCATGTCCTCAATTGTTTTATATCATTGATGTGCCTTTCAATACCATGATTTATGCAGCCCGAGTGCCCCACATGCTTCTCCCATGTTTTTCCCATCATATTGAGGTTTCAGAAAATTCACAATGATATTAAAACAAATAGAACTGTTTCTGATGGTTCTATTGAAAGAGGTGATTTTAGGTCTATTTTTGGTTCTAATGAGGTTCTATTTTCAAATCGACTGTTAGTAAATGAGCTTTTCCTTTTGATGTCTATGGGGAAGTTCCAATGGTCTATTTTGAGATCTATTTGTATGTGAAGTCAAATATCTGGTGATTTCGAGGGTATTTTGGGTTTTGCCTTTAGTAAATACCTGATTGTCAAATGCACCACCAAGTCACCTCAAAATGAACTGAAACTGAAAATCAACCTTTAGTAAATATACCCCCTTGAGTGGATGTATTAACCTGGAGAAGGCATAAGGAAGTGATAAACCACTTATAAATGCAAGGTGATAAATGCACCAGCCAATCAGTTTCAAACTGTTAATTTACATATTGTAGCTGATTGGCTGGTGCGTTTATCACCTTGCATTTAAACTGGTTTATCACTTCCTTATGCCTTCTCCAGGTTAATACATCTGCCCCAATGTTCCAAACTGATATTTGTATTCCAGGCTATACAATGAAACAGACAGCTTTAGTAATATAATATCAATCTTACACTGTATACATGTTATTGACAGAATTTGCATTTGTGATTAGAAATCTCAATGCAACTACTACATGGAAGAAAAAGTCAGACATGTGGCATTAATACGCAGTCTTGGTTACCAACCATCTGATAGGCAGATGGCATAAACTGATTCTCCAGCTGAAATGTTGTGCCACATTGTTTAAAACCTTGTTTGCAGTCTACATGTTAACAGAGCCATATTGATATACACAATAAATCATGGCCGTATTGGAACAGTCTTGTTAGTTTCAATCACAAATGCTCTCTGCCTTAGTAATGACGAGCATGCCCGTTAAAAACAAATTGAACAAAAATAAATAAATATATCACTGTTTAGATATAAACTAGAATCATTTTCTAGCAACAAAATATCATTTTATTCCGATAGTATTGTACTATTGGGACACATCAATTCTTGAATGTTTTTATGTAATTCTTGCGCTTCTTTCTAAGTAGTTTTAAGTTGTTTTTTTAATAGCCATTAACTTCTTATAGTCAAATAGAAATTATCAGCCATTTCAACTTAATGTACCATTTTTTTTTTAAACATTGTTATAGCTTACCAAATAGTTATGCTGCATTTACACCTGCCATAACGTGATTAAAATATTTATGACTCAGGTGGCCTAATGTTTTCAAACATATGTAGTAAAGAAGACATATACAAAGGTTTATTGTAAATAAGCAATCAGATATATACGTATGTGTCTTCATATATCTTTGCTTCAGTCATGCCAAACAGCCCCTTTTAGCAGGGGTGCGTTAAGAGAGGAGGAGGCCCGTGTGCTGCCTCCTCTATACGGGGCCCCTCCTCTCTGCAGGAGCACTGTAGAGTCGGAGCACTAGAGGGCTCAGACTGTACTGCGCATGTGCAGATCTCCGGGAAAATAGCATGGCGGCCATTTTCCCAGAGAATTCTCTACTACACATGCGCAGAACTCTATGAAAATGGCAGCTGTGCCATTTTCACTGGGTTTTAACAGTGCTGGTGACATCGGCGTGGGACCCCGGAGGGGTGAGTATTAAAAAAAATAGGTGCAGTGTGTGCCCCCTCTGGACTCAGGGGCCGGTGTGCACCGCACACACTGCACCCATTATAGAAGCGCCAGTGCCTCTTGGCACGCAGGTCGTGTGAGAATCTTCTAGCATCTTTTTTAAAAAAATTTTGACCAAATGTGACTAGGACGCATGAGGAAACTATGCAGAATAATTTGTTATGACACTTGTATATCTGTGTGCGACTGAGTCTCTAAATTGGTTTATGAAGTGCTACAAAGTAGCAGTCGTAGAATTTTTTTTCCAGTGCAAGTTCTGTTCTGCTCTGCATACAGTCTCAGTCACATACAATATACAGGTGCCATATATCAAATTAATCAGCACAGTCTCCTTGTGCATCCTAGCTGCATTGTGTTGTGAATAAGATGCATTTTTGGCATGGGTCCTGGCGGCTCACTCACACTGGCATTATGTGCTGCATTGCGTATTGAGGCTGGATGTATGAGGACAAATCTGTAGGAACAGATTTAATATTGGTCAGTTTTTCAAAACCACTGAAGACTGAAGTCTTTGAAGGATATATTTAAAATGATGACTGCAATTAATACTAAACTAGTCTGATTTATTTACTAGTGCAGTGTGAAACCCATGGGATAAAGGCGATGATTATCTACATTTTGAAAAAATAACACATAGTAAATGCACTTCATATTGACTGGCTGGAGTAGGAAGGGCCCACTGTGAAAATCAATGTTGGTGGCCCATGAAGAGATGCATCTCCAGTGGGAGCATGACTAGTCCATGGAATGGTTCCAGTTAGCCCACAGATTGAATGGCTGGAATCTAACTTGTCAGTCCTAGGGATGGACATCAGAAGGCTAGCATCGAATGGTTACCAGGCTTCCATCATCAAATCGTGTGATGGCTAGTTGTGAGCGCATCAAAACCATTCCATCATATAACCATCAATACTTACACTGTTTGCAGAAGTAGCTGGAGATATGTGCATGTGCACATAAGCTATGCTGTGGACACCACTTCTGGGCATTCACAGCTGAACATAAGCAGTCACCCATGGAAAAGGCATCAAAAGGCAATATAAAATGGTATTCAACTATTGGACCTTCTTCATTCAATAGAAAAATCATTTCCATTGTATCGGAATCATCGATGGTGGCTAACCATCAGTTTCCAATGCGCCCCCCCCCCCCGCAGTGTGTCCTCAAATCACTTCCCTCACAATCCATGTACTCTACCTACACCAGAGTTGAGGGCTGAAAGTAAAGCAGGCAGAGCTGTGACAGTATCCGGATGCTAGGTCACCATGGATAAGGTCGATAGTCAATAGGTTGACCACTAATTGTTGACAGGCATTAGATCGAAATGGATAAAAGGTTGAAATGGCAATGGTCGACACAAAAAGGGTAGACATTATTTTTTTTTTTACATTTTTTTTTTTTTGACTGTTCCCATACTTTACAAACCACTTGGACCATGGTTGGGAATAGAAACATGTTCCGAGCGCAGCGGTAGAGAAGCCAGTATGCGAGGGGACATGGTGCACTAATTGGGGTTTCTGGTCACTTTACGGAGTAAACAACACTAACAAAGCTCATGTCAACCTTTATTTGTGTCAAGTTTTTCCATGTCGACCTTTTTGTCATGTAGACCTTTCATGTGTCAACCTTGTTTTAATTTCCATTTTTGGGTAGACCTAGACACTGTTGACCTTTTGCTGGTTGAAATAGACAGCCATACCCGCTGTGACATAGAACAGGAGTTCTCGAACACTGGGAACCATTGGTAACATCCTGGTATCCCAGTAAACAGGAGCAACACTGCATAGAAATGCCTTTAACAGTTTTATTTATGTTTGTTTGTTTGTTTGCTTTTTTACTTGTGGGTATTTTATTAAGTACTATAATAACTGAACCTGCAAAAAACAATTAATGCCATGAAAACAACACAGGCCCTCATTCCGAGTTGTTCGCTCGCTAGCTGCTTTTAGCAGCATTGCACACGCTAAGCCGCCGCCCTCTGGGAGTGTATCTTAGCTTAGCAGAATTGCGAATGAAAGATTAGCAGAATTGTGAATAGAAAATTCTTAGCAGTTTCTGAGTATCTCCAGACTTACTCAGCCATTGCGATCAGTTCAGTCAGTTTCGTTCCTGGTTTGACGTCACAAACACACCCAGCGTTCGCCCAGACACTCCCCCGTTTCTTCAGACACTCCCGTGTTTTTCCCAGAAACGCAAGCGTTTTTTCGCACACGCCCAGAAAACGGCCAGTTTCCGCCCAGAAACACCCACTTCCTGTCAATCACACTACGATCACCAGAACGATGAAAAATCCTTGTTATGCCGTGAGTAAAAGACCTAACTTTTGAGTAAAATAACTAAGCGCATGCGCTCTGCGAACCTTGTGCATGCGCAGTAAGCAACTAATCGCAATATAGCGAAAATCGGCAACGAGCGAGCAACTCGGAATGACCACCACTGTTAGAGCACACAAGAAAGCTTTATAGCAGAATAGCCTATCCTAGCATACAATTAGCAGAGTAGTGGTAACCTCAACCAGTGTAGTCATGCAGACTTTTCTGTAAGGCTTACTTGATATTCTATGTTGTACAATTATTTACCGATCAGCAGAGCTGACAAACTAAAAAACATCATACAATATTGAACGTTTCTATTAATCCATTCAATTAACACAGCTCAGACCCAAACAACAATAACTCTAAATTAAAAAATATCAAGCAATAACGGAGGTCTCTATTTATACTGGAATTTGCTAATCACATTAACCATGCTGCACTAAATCAAAAAGAAAACCACAGTCTACCTTGGTGCACCCTGCCTGGAGATAAACCCTACTAGGCACAGTCGCACACAGATATACAAGTGTTGCATATTAAATTAATCATTGCAACCTTGTGAAGCGGTTTTGTTGCATCTGATTGCAACTAATACCCCATTAAGACTGACAAATATTTCCCGGGATATTGCACATGAACGCAGTATTTCATATTTCATCCCAGGTCTCGACCAGGGTTGAATCCGGGATCGTCCCAGGATACAGTGTAGTGTGAATGGGCCCTACTCGGTATTCAGTACACGGGACTGTTAAAAGGCCTCTCATTTGAGCTTTCTTGGACTCAGAAAAGATGATGTCATCATCCAGAGCCCAGGTAGGCACCCTGGAAGCGGAGGAAACGGGCAATATGGCTACCTGAACTGATCAAGAGATTAGAGAGCTGCTCAGCATAAGGAGGGAGGAGAAAATAAAGAGAAAGATAACAGGCACAGTGAAGGATGCTATTATTTATAAAAACATTGCAAAGCTGCTTGAAGCCAGAGGAATTATCCACACACAACAGCAAGTTGTTAAAAAAATGAAGACTCTGAAAAAGCAGTTCTTGAAGGTGCAAAATGTCAATTTCTAATGACATGCATATGCATTTGCAGGAATTTCATGGGATCAGTGTAAACGGGACAGTCCCGAGTAGATCCCAGGTTTAGGTGCAGTGTGAAAGGGGATATTCCCGGGTTGTGTCCCGGGATGCGTCCGGGAACACACTCCCGGGTGTGACCTGGCTCTGTCAGTCTGAAAGAGGTTTTAGATGCACCTTCGATTACAGAAGACATGGAAAATATGCTCTGCGTAAGCCAAGATGCACAGGACCTGGTGTGGTGGTTACAAGGAATGTTTGGCACTACTACAGCAATAATGTATGAGGACACATCTGTGTAGTAGTGTTGTTAAGCTGTTTTTTGGGGGATTGTTTTTCTGTGTGTATAGTTTTGTTGCCATGTTCTTCTGTCCTTGGTAACTGTATGTGGCTAAGTCAGATATGAGTCTATAATTTAAAGTCTTCGGGCCAGATTCAGAGATGAGCATATGCCTGCTTCCTATTACAATATTATTATTATTATTATTATTATCCTTTATTTATATGGCACCACAAGGGATCTGCAGCGCCCATTACACAGTATATAATCAAATGAGCAAACAAGAAATGAGCATAAGACAATATAAGACAGGTATAGAAAACCTGGGGTTAGGTGCCATCAAAGGGAGTATGGAGTATAAGATAGTGTAAGTAAGAAAAGGAAAGGAACATGAGGAAAGAAGTCCCTGCTCTTGCGATCTTACAATCTAAAAGGTGAGGGGCTAACAGACCGGAGTGACACAGAAGGGGTAGACAGTGAGCATAGACAAGAGGGTTAGGAGGAGAGTTTGGTGAAGAAGTGGGTCTTGAGAGTCAGTTTGAAGTTCTGTAGGGAGGTGGAGAGTCAGATGGGGAGAGGTAGAGCATTCCAGAGATAGGAAGCAGCACGTGCAAAATCTTGCAGGTAAGAGTGGGAGGAGGTAATCAGTTGGCAGAAGAGACGGCGTGCATTAGCAGAGCGAAGAGGACGGGTGGGAATGTAAAGAGAGATAAGATCAGAGATGTAAGAGGGAGAAGAGTGGTTGAGGGCTTTGCAGGTGAGTGTGAGAAGCTTGAATTGGATTTTGAATGGGAAGGGTAGACAGTGAAGGTCCTGAAAGAGAGGGGATGTGGATGTAGTACGTTTGGTAAGGAAGATGAGACGGGCAGCAGCATTGAGAATAGATTGGAGTGGAGAGAGGCATTTTTAAGGGAGGCCAGATAGGAGGAGATTGCAGTAGTCCAATCTGGAGATGATCAGTGAGTGGATGAGGGTCTTAATAGCATCCTTGGTGAGAAAGGGTCTGACCCTGGAGATGTTTTTGAGATGGAAATGGCAAATTTTTGAGAGGTATTGAATGTGTGGTTTGAAGGAGAGGGAGGAGTCAAGGATTACTTTAAGACATCGCACTTGTGGGCTAGAGGAGATAGTTGTGCCATCAATGGATAATGAAATTGTGGGTGGTGAGGTTATGCGGAAGGGAGGGAGAGAAGATGATCAGCTCAGTCTTAGACATGTTAAGTTTAAGAAAGTGCTGAGACATCCAGGAGGAGATAGCAGAGAGACAGTAGGAGATACGAGTGAGGAGAGCAGGGGAGAGGTCAGGGGAGGAAAGGTATATTTGAGTATCGTCAGCATAGAGATGATATTTTAAGTCAAAAGAGCTAATGAGCTCAACTAATGAGGATGTGTAGAGAAAGAATAGGAGAGGCCCAAAAACAGAACCTTGGGGGACACCTACTGGTAGATGAAGTGGGGGGAGGTGGAGTCATGAGAGGAGACAGAGAAGGAACGGTCAGAAAGGTAGGAGGACAGCCAGGAAAGAGCAGTATCATGCAAACCAAGGGAGTAAAGGATTTGCAGGAGGAGAGGATGGTCTACAGGGTTAAAAGCAGCAGAGAGGTCAAGGAGAATAAGCAGAGAGTAGTGGACCCTGGATTTAGCAGCAAGGAGGTTATTGCAGACTTTCGTGAGGGCAGTTTCAGTGGAGTGCTGAGAATGGAAACCAGACTGGAAAGGGTCAAGCAGTGAGTGGGAAGAAAGAAAGTGAGGCAGTTGTAGACAATACTCTCAAGGAGTTTGGAGGCAAAAGGGGGAAGAGAGATGGGTCGGTAGTTGGAGAGATTGTTTGGATCAAGGGTAGGTTTTTTTAAGAATAGGGTAGACAAGTGCATGCTTGAAGGCAGAAGGGACAGTGCCTGATGAGAGTGAGAGATTGAGTAGATGGGCAAAATGGGAACAGGCAGAAGAGAGGAAGCGGAGAAGGCGGGAGGGAATAGGGTCAAGTGGGGAGGTGGAGCGGGGTGAGGACCGGATGAGGACCATGACTTCCTCTCCAGATACAGGGAAGAAAGATGTCAGAGTTGATAGTAGGGAAGGAGAGAGGGGGTTGAGTAATGGAGGAGGGGGGATTGCTCAGGTTCTGGTGGGATGTTATGTCCTGACAAATTGAGTCAATTTTGGATGTGAAGTAGATGGCAGAGTCGAGAGCAGAAAGTGAAAAGGGAAGTTGAGATGAGGGTGGGCAGAGGAGCAAGTTGACAGTGGCAAAGAGGTGCCTGGGGTTTGAGGACTGGGAGGAGATGAGGTATTTGAAGTAAGATTGTTTAGAGAGAGTAAGGGCAGTAAAGTAGGATGAGAGCATACATTTGTAGTGGAGGAAGTCGGCCTTATTGCATGATTTCCTCCACTGTTTCTCAGCGGTACATGAGCATTTTTGCAGATAACTGGTGCATTTGGTGTGCCAGGGTTGAGGTATCGATCTGCGAGGGTGAATAGTGGTTGGTGGGGCAACAGAGTCAAGAGCAGAGGTAAGGGATGCATTGTAAAGGGAAGGAGCTTGTTCAGGGCAGAAAAGAGAGAGAATAGGAGAGAGCAGTGAGTCAAACAGGGAAGATAGGGAAGTGGTGTCAATAGCCTCAATGTTACGCTTAGTGATGGTAGTCTTGGGTGGTAAAGATGGAGAAGCAGATAGAGATAAGTTAAAAGTGAGAAGGTGATGGTCAGAGAGGGGGAACAGGGAGTTAGAGAAATCAGAAAGATCACAGTGGTGAGTGAAAACCAGATCCAGTGAGCTTCACTCACATGGGAGGGGGAGGAGGTCCACTGGGAGAGACTAAGATAAGAGGTGAGGTTAAGGAGTTTAGAGGCAGGTGATTTTGTGGGTTTATTGATAGGGATGTTGAAATCACCTAGGATAATGGAGGGAATGTCGGAAGAGAGGAAGTGAGGAAGCCAGGAAGCAAAGTTGTCAAGGAATTTGGAGGTCATGCCAGGGGGGCGGTAAATGACAGCTACTCGAAGATGAACAGGTTGGAAGAGGCATACGGCATGGACCTCAAATGTAGAGAATGTAAGGGATTGTTCTGGTGGTATGAGTTGGTATGAGTAGCTAGAGGGTAGTAGGAGCCCAATGCCACCACCATGGTGACCCCCAGGGCGGGGGGGAGGGAGTGTCTGAGAATATGAGACCCCCTGCAGAGAGAGCAGTGAGAGAAACTGTGTCAGAGGGGATAATCCAAGTTTCAGTGATGGCTAGGAGATGCAAGGAATTTGAGATGAAACGGTCATGGGTGGGGACCAGTTTATTACAGACAGATCTGGCCTTCCAGAGGGCACAGGAGAGATCGAGAGAGTCTGAGGGAGTGATGTGAATTAGATTATCAGGGTTGCTGTAGCAATGAGGTGAGATTTAGAAGACAGGGATACAGAGGGTGTAGTGATGGGGCTGGCTCCTGGGCTAGGAAGGGACACTGCAGCACTTGAGCATGGAAGGAGTAAAGTGTACAGAGGGGCATGAGGTGAGGTAGGTAGGGGAGGGAGGGAGCAGGGCAGAGTGGTGGACGATTGGGCCCAAGGTAGGGTAGAAGTGAATGACAGTGGCGCATCAGGGGTGGAGTGGACGTGAGGCAGTGGAGTGGATGGGAGACAAAGGAAGGGAGAGAGGAGGAAATGTAGGAGACTATGGGAGAAGGATAGAGATGGGAGCAGGGGACAGAGAAAAGGATAGGGCAGACAAGGAGTGTTGGGGGGTGATAGCGACAGGCTAGACATGCTGTAGTGTGGAGGAGGTAAATAGTATGATAAATTTGGAAATAGGAGTGGTGGTTGTAAGACGAACAGAGCAGTAGGATAGCAGAAATACAGGTGAAAGTACAGTGTTGGAAGTGTTCATTGGCTGTAATTTGGTTAAAGCAGAAAGTTTATGTAGTTGCAGAAATTGAAGTAGAAGGAGGTGTTAGAAATGAGAAGACATGAGAGGGTTAGCAAAAAGCAAAGGTAATTCAGACTGGATCTGCAGATGTGTAAAGACAAAATGCTATAGGTTCAGCATGTGCATGAAGATGTTTGTGAATACTGCAAGTAAACATACAAGTAACTGAAAGAGAAATTAAAAATTGTAAGTGCGTCAAAAAACATGGAAATACAGTGCTTATTGTCCAGGTTACACAGACAGGAGTTGTTAGGTGTGATAAGAAGGTGAACTCACAATTGTCTCAATGATGATCTTTGTGATCCTGATTATGGATGGAAACTTGATCTAACATATGTTCCTTTCTGCAAATGGGTTGCATCGTGTTCACAGAGTGAAAGTTGGAGGGTGATAAATTTGCATATACAGTTGATATTGATAAGTAGGTCTTCTGTTGTTGTGTTTGATGTTTTCTTTCAGTTTTTCGTCCAGTTTAAGTCCAGGTTTTGATATTAAAATTATACATCTTGTGTATGTACATATATATATATATATATATACCTTGGTTGCTGGACTGGCACTCCTCTCTCAACAAAAGATGCTGCTCCGGTGCCTCCAGTAGCCAGAAGTATCTATCAATGAAAAGAATCTGCGGCACTCGGAGTCTTTGCTGGAAAATAATATATCTATAATATCTTATCTTATATCTTATATATAGTTTGGACTCTGGATCATTTGATTTGGTAATTAGACCTGTGCATCCTCCTTACCATGACTCAGCTGTCTGCATGCAGTTAAATGAAGGTTGTCTCTATACCTTGTGGTGTGTGTCATGTGTTCCTTCGGATTGTTGTGCAGACTATGGTCTGCTTAATAGTTTCTAACAATTCATATGATGCATTTCTTAGTTACAGCCAACATACATACGCCTGTGCCCCCTGGATCCAGGTGATCAGTCTTCAGCAAGAGGACTTCTGAGATAGGAGATCTGTTACATTTCACCACTGTCATTTGCCAATCACCCCACATATCTAAGATCAATGATGTCCGCTGACCAGAGGATTGATCATGGCAGATCAGCAGAAAAGGGAATTGTATGGCCCTCATGATCACTATATTGCATCACAATAGTTTTTTCCCCCTGAATATAAAATTCATGCAATGCCTTGTCGATCTTAGGTGTCTGCTTATAAATAAGTCTAGTTAAAGCAATGAAATGCTATATGAAGAATTACAACAGCACTTGCCCAGTGATGAACAGTAGTGTTAATGAATATTCTCAATATGTATTGCACTAAAATTACACCCTTCCAATTTGTTAAATAGAAAGACGATTTTTAGGATTTTGTGAAACTGCCAAGACTGTGAGATATGCAAAATGATCTACATGAGGTAGCTAGGAGAACGCTCCAAGTAAACAGTTGGAAACATTCATAATACATGTGCCAAGAATGAATGCCTACACTTTTAATGTGTTTTTCTCTGACTACTGTTTCAGTGTTATCTCTCTTTACACTTGGGTAAAACATCACCTAGTTATTTTACAATAATTGGAAATAAATGAGAAAACAAACCAAAAACTTAAAACACCCCATGAGTGACAGAATAAAGCACATTTGCATATATTTTTCCACATTTTTACCACCAAATTTCATACATACACTGTACATACTGTATTATTGATTGTGTTAACATACCTAAAATTACTTAAAGTACTTTGATTAGGACAACTGAGGTCACATGAAATGGCTAGGCCAGTCAACTTTCTTGGAAAATCCATCAATCATCCACTATCCTTACTATGGCTTTATAAGTTCCAGAATTTGCAGCAATTGCAGCAGCCAATCAGAATTTAATATTAGTGAACAGTTAGACTGCAGGTGCCAATTAACTATAGCAGTGGTTCTTAACCTCAGCCCACAAATATCTACAACAGGTCATGGTTTGAGCATATGTGGAAGCAGGTGGGATAACCATTGACAATTTGACATAGCAAAATAGATTAACTCACCTGTGCATGATGATAATAGAAATCAACAAAACATGCTGGTGATACATGAGGACTAGAGTTGAGAACCACTTAACTACAGTATAAATACATGTGTCTCTGAATTATTTAATTATATTAAGGTAATCACATGGTGCTCTGTATTACATACTTAACAACAAATATTACTGACAATTGTATACTAATCAGATATAGCTCTGCATTTTATGCAGGTTATTATATAGGACTTTATGCTAAATAGTAGGCAGATGAATCTGTGTATTTTATTAGTTTATTTTTAAATGGCATCTTTTCACTGGTTGGGAATAGGAATGCCAAGAGGGGAGCTGGAAAGGTACAAAGAACACAGGCTTGCCATGGGGGTATAGCCATAACCCCAAGATGTTGTGGTCACGTACAAGTTCTTCATTCATCACAAGATGATACGTGGCTAAGCCTCTTGTCTTGAAAACTGTCCCCAGTATTGGAGCACATCCAAGGTCCGCAGGCCTGAGACATTAAAACCATCCCTCAATCTGGCAAGTAACACCCACTATTGGTCCATTTTGTACTTGCTGAATAACTTCCCGGTTTCTTTATCAAGACATTGATATCTTTCTGGTATGGAAAAAAAATGGTCAACTACATCAGAGAACTGTATTAGAGTTAATTAGAAATAAATGGAGAAAAACAAGATCAACTGTAAAAAAATCTTACATATGTGTTTCATTTTCTTCTGATGGTAACTAAGGCTCCTTGCTTATTTGTGCATACAACTACTGTATATGCTTTTTGGTATCATGTTAGACTGTATTTTTACTGCAGTTTTTATTCTTCGTACAATATAAGCCTGACTAAGAGTTAGAAGCACAAAAAGAGAAATTTGCAAACTGGCAAGACCATGTTGCACTGCAGGTGGGGCAGATTTAAAATGTGTAAGAAAAGTGTGACATACGGATGTACCCATGCTCAGATTTGTACATTACATACTCATTTCGGCATAGCTGGCGTGACTATTGTGCCCGTGAGTAGGATGCACATGTGCGTACGCACGTGCACATCCACAGGAAGTAATGGAGAGATTGCAGGCTGCAAATAGTAACAGCATGCCGCATCGCGGCAAAGCTTAACATGGCAACATTTGTACCTTAATTCTTACTCAGCTAGCCCTCGGAAGTAGGAGCTGCGGGGGCCAGGAAGTCTGTGTGGTGACACACAGACCCTGGTCTCTCCCCTCCAAGAAAACAGGGGCGATAGCCCCATGTTTCCGGGAACACAGGCCTCCCTCTGCCCCCAGTCCACCCCCTCAATGCCGCTGCCTGTCAATCAGGCAGCAGCAGAGGGGAACTGCGGGCGACATTGCAAGGCCTGTTCTGCGCATGTGCATAACAGACCTTGCGCAAACACAGATTCACAATAATTGGGAATCTGCGTGTTGCCCCAGGCCCATAGTTTGTTACAGGAGCTTATTGCAACTTTTTTGCTCATTTTTTGATTTGCTTAGGTAAACAC
Source organism: Pseudophryne corroboree (assembly GCF_028390025.1). Lineage (NCBI taxonomy): Eukaryota > Metazoa > Chordata > Amphibia > Anura > Myobatrachidae > Pseudophryne > Pseudophryne corroboree. Next base: position 310,482,418 of record NC_086445.1, read on the forward strand.
TATACCAATGTTGATCAGGTAATCAGCCTAAATTTTTTTTTTGTTTTGTTTAGTGTGCAGGTATGAGCGTTTTGGCCACATGCTAAAAAAACTGTAGAAAAACGGTTGGTTTTGATGATCAATTCAGTCAGACTTGCCAGAAGGTCCTGATATCGTGCAGAGTGTGGGTATTCTCAATAATATGCTCATATTTCTTACAAGGTATCCCGATTACCTTATCCTCCTTGTGGGAGACCATATGCACATTACAGTAAGTCTGGTGTAACAGAAAATCGGTAAGTAAAATCAAATAAAAATTGCTTAGTGTACAGAGTTGATATCGGGAACTTCCACTAACAGATACAATTGGGCCAGTTGTCGATTTAACAAAAAAATTGCATAGGGTGTAGCTTAACTCTGAATCCAGCCCTGAATTTGAAAATAAGATTTTACTCACCGGTAAATCTATTTCTCGTAGTCCGTAGTGGATGCTGGGGACTCCGTAAAGGACCATGGGGAATAGACGGGCTCCGCAGGAGACTGGGCACTCTATAAGAAAGATTTGGTACTATCTGGTGTGCACTGGCTCCTCCCTCCATGCCCCTCCTCCAGACCTCAGTTAGGATACTGTGCCCGGAAGAGCTGACACAATAAGGAAGGATTTTGAATCCCGGGTAAGACTCATACCAGCCACACCAATCACACCGTATAACTCGTGATACTATACCCAGTTTAACAGTATGAAACATAACTGAGCCTCTCAACAGATGGCTCAACAATAACCCTTTAGTTAGGCAATAACTATATACAAGCATTGCAGACAATCCGCACTTGGGATGGGCGCCCAGCATCCACTACGGACTACGAGAAATAGATTTAACGGTGAGTAAAATCTTATTTTCTCTGACGTCCTAGTGGATGCTGGGGACTCCGTAAGGACCATGGGGATTATACCAAAGCTCCCAAACGGGCGGGAGAGTGCGGATGACTCTGCAGCACCGAATGAGAGAACTCAAGGTCCTCCTCAGCCAGGGTATCAAATTTGTAGAATTTAGCAAACGTGTTTGCCCCTGACCAAGTTGCAGCTCGGCAAAGTTGTAAAGCCGAGACCCCTCGGGCAGCCGCCCAAGATGAGCCCACTTTCCTCGTGGAATGGGCTTTCACTGATTTAGGATGCGGCAATCCAGCCGCAGAATGCGCCAGCTGACTTGTGCTACAAATCCAGCGAGCAATAGTCTGCTTAGAAGCAGGAGCACCTATCTTGTTGGGTGCATACAGGACAAAAAGCGAGTCAGTCTTCCTGACTCCAGCCGTCCTGGAAACATAAAGTTTCAAGGCCCTGACTACATCCAGTAACTTGGAATCCTCCAAGTCCCTAGTAGCCGCAGGCACCACAATAGGTTGGTTCAAGTGAAAAGCAGATACCACCTTAGGGAGAAACTGGGGACGAGTCCTCAATTCTGCCCTATCCATATGAAAAATCAGATAAGGGCTTTTACAAGACAAAGCCGCCAATTCTGACACACGCCTGGCCGAAGCCAAGGCCAATAACATGACCACTTTCCACGTGAGATATTTCAGATCCACAGTTTTAAGTGGTTCAAACCAATGTGATTTTAGGAAACTCAACACCACGTTGAGATCCCAAGGTGCCACGGGAGGCACAAAAGGGGGCTGAATATGAAGCACTCCCTTTACAAAAGTCTGAACTTCAGGCAGTGAAGCCAGTTCTTTTTGGAAGAAAATCGACAGGGCCGAAATCTGGACTTTAATTTTAGGCCCATAGTCACTCCCGACTGTAGGAAGTGTAGAAAGCGACCCAGCTAAAAAATTCCTCTGTTGGGGCCTTCCTGGCCTCACACCACGCAACATATTTTCGCCAAATACGGTGATACTGGTTCGCGGTTACTTCTTTCCTGGCTTTTATCAGCGTAGGAATGACTTCCTCCGGAATGCCCTTTTCCTTTAGGATCCGGAATTCAACCGCCATGCCGTCAAACGCAGCCGCGGTAAGTCTTGGAACAGACAGGGCCCCTGCTGCAGCAGATCCTGTCTGAGCGGTAGAGGCCATGGGTCCTCTGATATCATTTCTTGAAGTTCCGGGTACCAAGCTCTTCTTGGCCAATCCGGAACCACGAGTATCGTTCTTACTCCTCGCCTTCTTATTATTCTCAGTACCTTTGGTATGAGAGGCAGAGGAGGGAACACATAAACCGACTGGTACACCCACGGTGTCACTAGAGCGTCCACAGCTATCGCCTGAGGGTCCCTTGACCTGGCGCAATATCTCTTTAGCTTTTTGTTGAGGCGGGACGCCATCATGTCCACCTGTGGCCTTTCCCAACGGTTTACCAACAGTAGGAAGACTTCTGGATGAAGTCCCCACTCTCCCGGGTGTAGGTCGTGTCTGCTGAGGAAGTCTGCTTCCCAGTTGTCCACTCCCGGAATGAACACTGCTCACAGTGCTAGTACGTGATTTTCCGCCCATCGGAGAATCCTTGTGGCTTCTGCCATTGCCATCCTGCTTCTTGTGCCGCCCTGTCGGTTCACATGGGCGACTGCCGTGATGTTGTCTGACTGGATCAGTACCGGCTGGTTTTGAAGCAGGGGTCTTGCCTGACTTAGGGCATTGTAAATGGCCCTCAGTTCCAGAATATTTATGTGTAGTGAAGTCTCCTGACTTGACCATAGTCCTTGGAAGTTTCTTCCCTGTGTGACTGCTCCCCAGCCTCGAAGGCTGGCATCCGTGGTCACCAGGACCCAGTCCTGTATGCCGAAACTGCGGCCCTCTAGAAGATGAGCACTTTGCAGCCACCACAGTAGAGACACCCTGGTCCTTGGAGACAGGGTTATCAGTTGATGCATCAGAAGATGCGATCCCGACCACTTGTCCAAGAGGTCCCACTGGAAGGTCTTCGCATGGAACCTGCCGAATGGAATTGCTTCGTAGGAAACCACCATTTTTCCCAGGACTCGTGTGCAGTGATGCACCGATACCCGTTTTGGTTTTAGGAGGTCTCTGACTAGAAATGACAGCTCCTTGGCTTTCTCCTGCGGGAGAAACACTTTTTTCAGTTCAGTGTCCAAAATCATCCCCCAGGAACAGTAAGCGAGTGGAAGGAACCAGTTGTGACTTTGGAATGTTTAGAATCCAGCCATGCTGTTGCAGCACTTCCCGAGATAGTGCTACTCCGACCAGTAACTGCTCCCTGGACCTCGCCTTTATAAGGAGATCGTCCAAGTACGGGATAATTAAAACTCCCTTTTTTCGAAGGAGTATCATCATTTCTGCCATTACTTTGGTAAACACCCTCGGTGCCGTGGACAGTCCAAACGGTAGTGTCTGGAATTGGTAATGGCAATCCTGTACCACAAATCTGAGGTACTCCTGGTGAGGAAGGTAAATAGGGACATGCAGGTAAGCATCCTTGATGTCCAGGGATACCATGTAATCCTCCTCGTCCAGGCTTGCAATAACCGCCCTGAGCGATTCCATCTTGAACTTGAATTTTGTTATGTAAGTGTTCAAGGATTTCAAATTTAAAATGGGTCTCACCGAACCGTCTGGTTTCGGTACCACAAACAGTGTGGAATAGTAGCCCCGGCCTTGTTGAAGTAGGGGTACCTTGACTATCACCTGCTGGGAATACAGCTTGTGAATGGCCTCTAGCACAGCCTCCCTGCCCGATGGAGTCGTCGGTAAGGCTGATTTGAGGAAACGGCGGGGGGAGGCGCCTCAAATTCCAGCTTGTACCCCTGAGATACTACTTGAAGGATCCAGGGATCCACCCGTGAGCGAGCCCACTGATCGCTGAAATTCTTGAGGCGGCCCCCCACCATACCTGGCTCTTCCTGTGGAGCCCCACCGTCATGCGGCGGATTTGGAAGAAGCGGGGGAGGACTTTTGGTCCTGGGAACCTGCTGTGTGTTGCAGCTTTTTCCCCCTTCCTCTGCCTCTAGACAGAAAGGACCCGCCTTTTCCCCGCCTGTTTTTCTGGGGTCGAAAGGACTGTACTTGGTAATACAGTGCTTTCTTAGGCTGTGAGGGGACATGGGGCAAAAATGCAGACTTCCCAGCTGTTGCTGTGGAAACAAGGTCTGAGAGACCGTCCCCGAATAACTCCTCACCTTTATAAGGCAAAACTTCCATGTGCCTTTTAGAGTCTGCATCACCTGTCCACTGCCGAGTCCATAAGCCTCTCCTAGCAGAAATGGACAAAGCACTTATTCTAGATGCCAGCCGGCAGATCTCCCTCTGTGCATCTCTCATGTATAAGACTGAGTCTTTTATATGCTCTATGGTTAGCAATATAGTGTCTCTGTCTAGGGTGTCAATATTTTCTGACAGGGAATCTGACCAAGCAGCAGCAGCACTGCACATCCAGGCTGAAGCAATAGCTGGTCTCAGTATAACACCAGTGTGTGTGTATATAGATTTTAGGATAGCCTCCTGCTTTCTATCAGCAGGTTCCTTTAGGGCGGCCGTATCCGGAGACGGTAGTGCCACCTTTTTAGACAAACGTGTGAGCGCTTTATCCACCCTAGGTGGAGTTTCCCAACGTGACCTATCCTCTGGCGAGAAAGGGAACGCCATTAGTAATTTTTTTGAAATCACCAATTTTTTATCGGGGAAAGCCCACGCTTCTTCACACACCTCATTCAATTCCTCAGATGGAGGAAAAACTATTGGTAGTTTTTTCTCCCCAAACATAATACCCTTTTTTGAGGTACCTGGGTTTATATCAGCAAGGTGTAACACCTCTTTCATTGCCTCAATCATGCCACAAATGGCCCTAGTGGACATTAAATTTGACTCATCGTCGTCGACACTTGCATCAGTATCCGTGTCGACATCTGTGTCTGCCACCTGAGGTAGTGGTCGTTTCAGGGCCCCTGACGGCCTTTGAATCGTCTGGGCAGGCACGAGCTGAGAAGCCGGCTGTCCTGCATTTGGCATGTCGTCAAATTTTTTATGTAAGGAGTCGACACTTGCACGTAATTCCTTCCATAAATCCATCCACTCCGGTGTCTGCCCCGCAGGGGGTGACATCACATTTATAGGCATCTGCTCCGCCTCCACATAAGTCTCCTCATCAAACATGTCGACACAGCCGTACTGACACACCGCACACGCACACAGGGAATGCTCTTAAAGGAGACAGGACCCCACAAAAGCCCTTTGGGGAGACAGAGAGAGAGTATGCCAGCACACACCAGAGCGCTATAATAATACAGGGACTAACTGAATTATGACCCTTTATAGCTGCTTATTGTATTAAACTGCGCCCAAATTTAGTGCCCCCCTCTCTTTTTTACCCTTTCTGTAGTGTAGACTGCAGGGGAGAGTCAGGGAGCTTCCTTCCAGCGGAACTGTGAGGGAATGGTGGCGCCAGTGTGCTGAGGGAGATGGCTCCGCCCCTTTTTCGGTGGCCTTTTCTCCCGCTTTTTTCTGTATTCTGGCAGGGGTAATTACCACATATATAGCCTCTGGGGCTATATATTGTGGTTATTTTGCCAGCCAAGGTGATATTATTGCTGCTCAGGGCGCCCCCCCCCCCAGCGCCCTGCACCCTCAGTGACCGGAGTGTGAAGTGTGTATGAGGAGCAATGGCGCACAGCTGCAGTGCTGTGCGCTACCTTGGTGAAGACTGAAGTCTTCTGCCGCCGATTTTCCGGACCATCTTCATGCTTCTGGCTCTGTAAGGGGGACGGCGGCGCGGCTCCGGGAACAAACACCAAGGACGAGTCCTGCGGTCGATCCCTCTGGAGCTAATGGTGTCCAGTAGCCTAAGAAGCCCAAGCTAGCTGCAAGCAGGTAGGTTCGCTTCTTCTCCCCTTAGTCCCTCGATGCAGTGAGCCTGTTGCCAGCAGGTCTCACTGTAAAATAAAAAACCTAATTTAAACTTTCTTCCTAGAAGCTCAGGAGAGCTCCTAGTGTGCAACCAGCTCGGGCCGGGCACATAAATCTAACTGAGGTCTGGAGGAGGGGCATGGAGGGAGGAGCCAGTGCACACCAGATAGTACCAAATCTTTCTTATAGAGTGCCCAGTCTCCTGTGGAGCCCGTCTATTCCCCATGGTCCTTACAGAGTCCCCAGCATCCACTAGGACGTCAGAGAAAATGTATTTAGAAGACCATAATCAACTGCATCAAGTACATTTAAATCCGATATTTGGGTGTCTGCACGTTGCTCAAATTCCCCCCTAAGCAGCAGCATGTTGGCAACCGGGTCTGTTTCGTGGATGTGTCACCCCATTCTATAGGCATGCTGAGTGACCAGTTCAGCAGACCTGTCTGAGCAAGCTTCGGCTTATGCAGACTGGCCAAGGGCTGTGATGGTGATCTGATGCTGCGCCTTTGGACACAGCCCTCGGATCGCAGATGCATGCCAGAGGCATCTATTTTCTAAAGACGCCTCCTGCTGCATTTGCAGTTTATTTGTACGGTATTGCACAGCCACTTCCAAGCAGATGTGCAATACCGTACAAGTCAGGCCCATTGAGTCTTTGCCTGTGTTTTTTTAAGTAGCTAACATGTGGATTAAGAAATACATATTTAGGCATATACAGTACTACATCTCCAAGTACATAAATTATATGTAAGTTATCTGGAGTCGAATACACAAAAGTTAAAGAATGCAAAGTATACCTACATAGGAAGTAAACACATCATATAGTAAACTTCTTTTGTTTACGAGCTACAGTTAAATCTCTATGCATTATTAATGTAATAATGTTATCTGACTTGTTCTGTTTTCCATGGAACCTGCTGCCCTGCATTTCCTAACAGTAATGTTGGTAAACATACTGTAACCTTCAAATTCCTCCCATACTACTGGGTTTACACTGCAGATAAAGCTGTACACATAGGGGGGGATTCAAATGTTTGAAAAGTCAGTTGGGTGTCTGCTTTTTCCTGTCTATTCGATAGGAAAAAAACAGACACCCAACTGACTTTTCAAACAATTGAATATTCCCCATATAGTCCATATAGCTTTAATGTCTCAGCTTTAATAGAAAAATGAGTACAAATACTTACAGTATATACAATTATTTCTGTTTGGAAGTTATATCATTAAAAACATACAATTGTGGTACAGTAAAATTGATTATTTGTGTTATGCAACATGTTCTAATATGAAACTCACTGTGTTGCATAGTCTAGACTGAGGTATACATACAAGCTCCAGTTAACATTTTTACAACATACACCAGTGCATTCTCAGAGAACACTCCATCTATTACATTATTCATTTAATGTGTAACCTTGTGAAGGATCATAAATTGTTACTTTATCTAATCAAAGCAGACTTAATAATGCAGAAGGGCAAAGGTTTAATTTTGTGATGTATTATTTTACACTGGGTTTAGTAAAAAACTACAAGGGGAAAAAGGCAAGAAACCCAGTAATAAATGATCCTTTATAGCCTAGGGCATTGGCCTAGTTAATAAACTTTCATTGAAGGTTTCTTTCAACTGTTATGGACAATGAAGTAAAAAAAAAAAATCTTAAATTACAGACATGTGTGAGTTTTAAGGCTTTCATTCCTTTTATCTCCACCTCCACAGTGAAGGAAAAAAAGATAAATGAGATATGTAATTGATTCTCCTGAATGAGAGGCTCTGTCTAAAAAAACACAGTAAAATAAAATATTTGCACAGACTTTGACTAAGATACATACATTCACAATCATGTTATAATGTTTTATCACTCTGAATCTTATTAAAAGCAGCTTCATGTTGTAGCACTATTTATTTTCATTAAAGTTGTACAAATTGCTTTGATGTCAATATAGGAATGATTGCTAACATTAATAGTTTAAAACTTAGTCATTCTGTTTATGAAAATGATGATGATTATATCTGAAGCAGAACGTTGGGGCTTTACCTAAATGTAAATGTAGACGCACAGAGTACATTTACTAATACTGAACAGCCAGTTTAGATATACATCACAGTGAAATATTTTACATATAAAGTAATTTAACGTATATTTAAGATAGCACTGGTCCACTGGAAGTAGCACAAAACTGCTGACCCTGTGCTTCTCTAAGCATCCTCTATGATACAAGACTGAGTTAGATGCATGCTGATGCCTTGCAATATGATTATATAGCTTCACTCCACTCCCATGTTGTGAGGAGCTGAGGTTACAAATAAACAGGCCTGGCCTCCTGGATGTATTTCAGTGTGACTGTATATTGCTGTTTTATTAAAACATCAAAGCCACATTTTCCATGATAATGGGGGTTAATCAGAGTTGTTCGCAAACCAAAAAAGTTAGCAATTGGGCAAAACCAAGTTGCACTGCAGGTGTAGCAGATGTAACATGTGCAGAGAGTTTTTGATTTGGGTGGGTTATATTGTTTCTGTGCAGGGTAAATACTGGCTGCTTTATTTTTACACTGCAATTTAGATTTCAGTCTGAACACACCCCACCCAAATGTAAATCTCTCTGCACATGTTACATCTGCCTGACCTGCAGTGCAACATGGTTTTGCACAATTTCTAACTTGTATGGTTTTCTAACAACTCTGAATAACCCCCAATATCACAATTCACTTGCTGTTATACTGGGATTTATATCTAAAGGTGCGTACACACAAGGTGATATTTTAACTGATATCGCTCATTTTCACCCTTCTAAGCAATATTGTTTGTGGGAGGTAGGGCCACAATAATGCACACACAGTGTCACTCACCTGCACTGCTCACTTGACTGTGCCACGCTCTCCTGCATCATCATCCTGACTACCCACTTTCAGAGGGGAATGCCGAAAAATCATCTACTGTATGTGTAGCAACCAAATACTGTATATAGTAGCTTTGTTTCTACACTGAAATTTAGACTGAAGATAGGACACACCCAGTAGCGGATCTTGCCACGGGCAAGCAGTACTTTTGCCCGGGGCGCCGCCTTCCGGAGGGCGCTGGCGCCATCCGGAGGGCGCCGCACCATGGCAAGATCCGCCACTGCTGTGCCCTCCGCTGCCCGCTGTGTCCCCCCGGCTCCTGCGGCTCTGGTCCCGTGAAGGGAACTAGACGCGTAGCGTCTAGTTTCCCTTCGCAAAGAGGACCATTACTGAGCGGTGCGCGATGACGTCATCACGCACCGCACAGCAAAGGTCCTCTCCGCGAAGGGAACTAGACACTACGCGTCTAGTTTCCCTTCGCGGAGAGGACCTTTTGCTGTGCGGTGCGCGATGACGTCATTGCGCACCGCTCAGCATTTAAGCGGCGCTTCTGCTGTACAGGGGGCGTGACTGACCATGCCCCCTGTAGTAAGCCACGCCCCCATTCCCTGCCCGGGGCACCGAGGGCATTCGAACCGGCCCTGGACACACCCCTTCCTACTAATCTCTCCACAAATCTGAGTGTAGCATGCATTTTTCCATAGTGCCTCATTTTTATCCTTGTCTGTTTTACTTGTGTCAACTCTGAATCAGTCCCTTAGTGTATACCATAATAGAAAAAACATATTGAGCAGCACAGTTACACAGTGGTTAAAACTGCTACCTTTGAACACTGGGGTAAGGGGTTTGATCCAACTAGGGTCCAATATGTGTAGAGTTTTAATGTTCTCTCTCTGTTTGCTTTTGTTTCCACCCACGCTCTAAAGCAGTTTCCAACAGCTCATGTATTGAGGATACTACTCTTTTGTCACAGGTAGATAATAAACTAGTAATGTAGACCAAAGAGGATATGCCAAGCCTTCTAAAGAGTGAAGAAATGCACATGTACAGAGGATGTCGGTAGCGACCAACAACTTTGAGGTAGCATTACAATCTATAAAAAGTATAAGCTATGGGCAACTTCACTAGTCCACTATTTAGAAGGCTATATCTCCCTACAGTCACTTGTGCATGATTAAAAAAATCCTGAAAACAAGAACACGCAGAGGGATGGAGTAGGTGATTTCAGACTCACTGCTCTGAAGACACATTTTTAGGTGTCTTCCAACAAATGTAGTGTGACTGCATTCTAAAATAAAACAATTATAAGTGAATATGAGCTAACGGATGATTCCACATAATTTTCAATTTACAGTGGAATATATTACTGTATATAACTGACACCAGCACCCCGAAGTAAAGAATCTCGACAAGGGTGTCCCCACCCCCCTCCCAGAGGGTGCCTAACCCTAAGTGACCCTCCCTGCAGCCTAAAGCTACACCCCCTCAGCAGCCTAATTCTAACCCTCCCCCTGCAACCTAAATCTAACTCCCCCGCGCGGCTTACCTCTCTGCAGCACCGGCAAATCCTCGTGCGGCATAGTGATTTATGTCGGAATCCCAGCGCCGGCATTCTGAGTAGTGTTGGGATTTCAGTGTCGGGAACTTGTCAGCTGGGATCCTGACGGGATCCCATATATAAAACCCACTTCCATAAGATTGCTTATCTGCAGTAAAAGGTCAAGCAGAGAGGAGCATGTGCAAATCTGTCGGCTACCTGATCTCTGGACCTACTATAATCTTAATTTTTTTTAACCAGTTAGTATGCAAGATACCTAGAATGAACATTAATAGGTGCTTGGTAAAATGCAGAAAAAGTGTGAGAAGGTCAACAGTTAAAAAGTCGACAAGCAATAGATCGACGCCAAATGGTCAACAGGTTCACATGCTCTACATGACAATGGTCGACAGAGCATATGGTCCACCTTTTCATGTGTCCATTATTTTTCTGTCAACCCGGTCACCCTTTTGATCATGTTGACTTTGTGCATGTTGACCATTTGGTGTCGAACTAGACATTGTCGACCCTTTGATCTATAACCGTGAGAAGTAACTGAAATATGAAAACAGGTGAATATACTGTATAACAAAAAAAAACTCCTTTGTGAAAGGGTCTTCAGTGTCTAACCATTACTTTTATAATAACATGCAATATTGTTGAACAAAAAAATATCAATAGTAAAAACCTAAAGGTCAAGTTTTGTGTAATAATGAGTCATTGAATTTTATATAACTTTCTCCAGAGACACTGTATATTAGTAGTTCTTTCTATCATCATTTTGCAGTTTATATTATGTGTTATTTATGCTATGATATCTTCATCCAGAAATAATTACAAATTGCATGGCTGGAAATGGAATCAGTATGATTCAGTTACACTGTTCTACTCATTGTATTACAACATAAAGGACATATTGAAATTGTGGGTACTTAGAGGCGAAACAATTTGTAATAAATCAAGCATTCTACATCTAAATACACAATGAAAACAAGCAAAAATAAATATGTGTTGGCTGCTGTGAGTGGTTACAGTAGTTTGATTACAGTACAGTGTATTATAAATGAATATCAACAAATTGTCTGTCAAAGACCAGAAAGATTGCAACTATAAATATATATTGTTTTCTATTTGCATACCTCCCATCATTGACCTGTTGGAATTGAGAAGTGGTGTGAGCACCGCCACGGACACAAAAAGAGGGCATAGTCACACGAAAATGGGGGCATGAGCCACTTCCCTCACTACACATTTGAATTGCGACTTGCAGCAGTGGACATACTTGACAATTTATTGTACGTCAGGACAAACATGTCGACTCAACTGTTAGGACAGTAGGATAGTTCCTGGCTAATTTGGGGGATTGGTATGGTCTCTATTATCTACAGTGCGTGAGACCTGAATTTTTCCATAAAAACTGTACATAATTTGGAGCCACAATACTAAAATATACTAAAATTACATTTAAAAGTTATCCCTGTCAACTCGCTGGCTAGATTAGCAAAGAGGGCAGGTAGATATTTTGATGTAGTTAAGGTTTAAGTCATAAAGTGCCCAATGAGCAACAAAGACATATATATGCAGTAAATGACAAATTATAATTAAACCAATCATGATATTTACCCAGATAACAGAACACATATTTAAATGCCCTAACATTTGCTTTATTTCTATTGTCTAAAGAGATTCACGCTAGGTCTCGAAAGCTCATTTATTTTATTTAGCATATTTATATTTTATCTATTTTTTTTATACAAGTTTCTTATTCTCCCACTCACTGTAGAGGTAATTATACAGAAAAAAATCCAGTGATAGAGTCCCTAAACCATGTTTGTTATTTTCCCAGTGGAAAATATCTTATGAAGCAAAGAGTGGCTGTGGGAATCTAGAGGAGGAAAAACATACACTATAAAATATAATTAAAAATTGTGGAGGCTGCATATGACAAGAATAACCATAAAAAGCAGACACAAACCAGCTGGCTGTTAACAACTTTTGAGTTATAAAAATATTAAACCTGCTGTAAAGCATTATGTTCAATTTAAATAACCACAAAGCAGGCATTAGGCTTCGATGCTGAGGTTTTTGGAAACATTTTATGGCAGCATAAAATTCTAAAAAAGATAGATGAGGGAGTTAGCTTATAAACCGATTTCTCAATTTGGACTGAGATTTAATAAATTAGTATTCTACAAATGCATTTAGGTTTAAACCTTTTTTCATCCATTGTATAATTATAATAAATGATAAAACCACCACCTTCTGTACATTTTACAATAAAAAAGATTGCACGGTAATTACAACAGGAACTTGGACCTAGATAATATTGTGTAGAGTGTCTATTCCCCAATTATCTTGTATGTATCACTTTGGGAGATGCAACATAATGTTTACCTTTCATAGGACATCTTCATCTGCAAATGGTTTTGTATTGTTTTAAATTGGTTTTGTAGTTCTATTAACCAATCTAGTGGAAATGAGATTACCATAGTTTGGAAAGATGTAGCAAAAAAAACTGCATGCAATGTTTCTATACTGTAGCAGAAATGTTTTGGGTGCCAAGAAATCAGCATTTAACTTTGAATTCAATGAGATTTGGCCTGTTTATTAGGTTGCACTGCTTTTCTGACATAATTAGCTGTTTCATTAGTGACAGTATTCAAGGCCATAAGTATCAAGTAGAGTCAGGGATCGGGCGCTATGGGGCCCGTGCCCCGGGTGCTGGATTTGAGTGGGTGCTGATAAGCCGAGGTGTGTGCTAAAATTAAACGGAAAGCCGTGCTTTATGTTACACAACATGACTGGTCCTGCACCCTCCGCTGCCGGGGGAATGATACAGAATCATTGCATGTCATGCGGTTCAGTAGCCATCATCACACAGTCACGTTCATGGCTGGGAATCTCTCTGCTCTGGAGGACGGACACCAGGGAGGTCATGTAACATGCATCACACAGGGGTGTCCAAGAGCTCAGTAGTGATGGTGAGTAGAACAGTATGGGAAGGAGCCTCTTCCTGTCCTACCACCATAACCCATGTCCTATGTGTATGTCCCCTGGACCTCTCTCCCCAGTGACACCTAGTGTTCACTCTAGGCTTTTTTAGCAGGGTGCCGCACCCTGCCCGTTTTTTAGCAGGCAAAACCCGCCCTGCCCCTTTTGCGGCACCCTGCTAGAACAGCCGCCCGCTTCCTGCCCTCCCGGCGTGTATAGATGCCGTGCGCATGCGCGCGGCATCCATTCACGCATTGGGAGAGAGCTGGGGGAAGCCAAGCACCGACGGAGGTGCTGGGCACGCCCCCAACAGTGACATCGCCGGCCACAGACGCTCTCTATAGTAGCGTCTGTGGCCTGCACCACCCCTAAAATGATGTAGGCCTGGCCATGCCCCCTAATTTGCGTGGCCACGCCCCCATTTCGGACGCGCGCGTGGCTACGCCGCGTGCGCGCACATATGCCCCCAGAGTCCGGCGCCATGCCCCTTTTCACTCCTAGAGTGAACACTAACACCTGCACCTATTATGTGTGTACCTGTCAAAGCAGCATTACCTGCAACATCTCTGCATCTGCATGTCACCTGTCATGCCAATATCTTGCAATTCACCAAATATTTTGATCTGTGTGAACTTGTTTGTGTTACCTGCCATCTTGATAAATGAATATTTATGCTATTTAGCTATTTACCTATGTTTGTCCCCTGTTCATCAAACGGTTGTGTGTGTGTGTGTGTGTGTGTGTGTGTGTGTGTGTGTGTGTGTGTGTGTGTGTGTGTGTGTGTGTGTGTGTTGGGGGGACACCAAGTTACTGCTTTACTGCAGGGGAACAAATTTGTTAAAATGTTTACATCAATGTGTTTACAGTAGAGATATGGGTATAGCAATGACTGCTGTACAAACTACGATAAAATGATGCTGCTGGGCAGAGATTCTGATTGAGAGAAGTGGGTAAACTGAAAGTGGAAGGAGACATGTGACTCCATAAGCCCCAGACAGCAATGGGCAGGGGGGTAGGACTGAGAAACGGAGGAGGACAGGTCATGTCTGGTGGAACATTACTTCAGGGACTAGGAGTTGGTCCCAGCTGTCTAAGGGGGACATTTACTAAGCAGTGAAAAGAGCGGAGAAGTGAGCAGGTGGAGAAGTTGCCCATGGCAACCAATCAGCACTGAAGTAACATCTATAATTTGCATACTTTAAAATGATACAGAGCTGCTGATTGGTTGATGGGGCAACTTCTCCACTGGCTCACTTCTCCGCTCTTATCACTGCTTAGTAAATGTCCCTCTAAATGAGGAGGCAGATCTCCCCTTACACAGTCCTGTCATGTGATAGACAGGAGACAGCCCAGCTGACAACAGTTAAGGAGGACTGACATCCTCAGGACAGAGAGCGAGAGAGCAATTCCTGATCAGAATACAGTGGCACAGGACAGGTCTGTGTGAAAAACACCCATATTACCTCAGCCATAGCAGTTATACTCCTTTCAGACCATCAACTTACATATCATATCTGAAGTATCAAATCAAGGGAAAGTCTACAAAAGACTATACATCAGTTACAGCAATTCAGTGGATAGTCACTATAATTTACCTCCCACTTTACAGCTGCTCTGACAGAGGGAGCGTTATCCTTACAGTTGGAGTAAAGCAATAGAACTATGGCCCTCATTCCGAGTTGTTCGATCGCTAGCTGCTTTTAGTAGCATTGCACACGCTAAGCCGCCGCCCTCTGGGAGTGTATCTTAGCTTAGCAGAATTGCGAACGAAAGATTCGCAGAATTGTGAATAGAAATTTCTTAGCAGTTTCTGAGTAGCTCCAGACTTACTCAGCCATTGCGATCAGTTCAGTCAGTTTCGTTCCTGGTTTGACGTCACAAACACACCCAGCGTTCACCCAGACACTCCCCCGTTTCATCAGACACTCCCGCGTTTATCCCAGAAACGCCAGCGTTTTTTCACACACTTCCTGTCAATCACACTACGATCACCAGAACGATGAAAAATCCTCGTTATGCCGTGAGTAAAATACTTAACTTTTGTGTAAAATAACTAAGCGCATGCGCTCTGCGAACCTTGCACATGCGCAGTAAGCGACTAATCGCAATATAGCGAAAATCGTCAACGAGCGAATAACTTGGAATGACCACCCATATACTGTACAAACTTCCCATATTGCAGTATATCCTTATATAGGTATTAAGGGGATGCGGTTTGCATCCCAACACCTGGGATGCCGACGGTCATGTAAAAGACGCTGGAATCCCAAAACTACTTGGAATCCCAGCACCGGAACAACGACCACCATCATCCAGAAGGTAAGTAACATGGTGACTGTTAAGAGTGTTATGGTACCCGGGGGGTAGGCGTTAGGCACTAGAGTGGGGGATAGCCCTAGCCGCTACCCTTTGAGTCTTAGCCTTAGCTGCCACCCCCTGAATCTTAGCACTAGCCCCCACTCCAGGCGAGTTGGGGTTAGGGTAAGGGACAGGGGAGGGGTAAAATAATTACCCTGTCTGCATTTTAATTGTCGGGATGTCGGCAACGGTCATGTGAGCACCGGCATCCCTACCGCCGGTAATTTGTATCACACCTGTTTTAAGAACTAGTTTGGCCAAACAACACAAGGTGGGGAATATAATAGGGCGTGAGAGTCAGGAAGTGAGAATGTCACTTATTGTGAGTGTATTTGCAATGCCAGGGGATATATGAATAATAGTTGAGGTGATACATATCTCTATTGTAGCAACTGGATCAATCTGCAAATTACTTTGTTTTTAGTAAGACAATTCTCTAAGTAGGAGATACAATTCTCTGTGATTGCCACAAAGTGCCTCCCGGAGTAGTCAGGTGAAGGCATTTAGCAACCAGCAGCACACAGCTGTGTTTGGCTACTGTAATACAGGGTGATGTGTGCATGCAAACACTGCATTACACATCAATGTTAATAAAACATCCCCCTATATTACAAATGTAGGAAAGCGTTAGTGTACAGTCGGTGCAGGTTTATGACTATGCATTCAGATTAATGTAGTGGTCTGCCCAGTCATGTGATGTTAAGTGAATGTAGTACATGTACAGTAAGAGGATATGGAGCAATATACACATGTGTCCTAATACACATTTGCAGCAATCATGCCAAACTGCCTCTCTTGGCACGTCAGGTCACATGAGAATCTTCTAGCATTGGGCTTCTTTTTTGCCAAAAATTAATCTGATTCACAATGCAATGTTACTGGAATGCATGAGGAGATTGTGTTGATTAATTTGATATATGACACATGTATATACAGTATGTGTGCATCTGAGTCTCTGAATCTGTATACATAGTGCTAAAATATAACAGCTGCAGCTTTTTTCAGTGCAAGTTCTGTTCTGCTCCGTATACAGACTCAGTCACACACAATATACAGGTGTCATATATCAAATTAATCAGTACAGCAGAGTTTTACGGGACCTGGCAGCTCACTCATGCCAGGCATCTCGCGCTGTATGGCAAATTGAGGCTGAATGTATGATGACACATCTGTACATGACCCAACATCAGACAAACTGTAACACCTACAGTATACATTGATGTGAATATGGGTCAGCAACCCTGTACTTCATTTCTAACAACTTTTTGAGTCCATGCCATGTCTATTTGGGTGTCCTGATGTCAAGTTGTGCAGCAAGTAGATGTACCTAATAATGTGACCACTCAATGTACATATTTACTATATGTATATTAGTGGAAGGTACAGTACATTGATGATATCCAAGACCAGCAAATAATACATATAAATCAAATACCACCCATACCCTATGTGCATTACAATTGTGTGGTTAGTGCTGTGACAGTTTGCTGCATGTAGCAAAGGGTGAATGATAAATTAAAAAATAATCTGCAGTTTTCCACATCATATGCCTCTGTAGTTGGGCAACCCCAATAGAAATATTGTATTAAATAGAATTCGGCTAACTCAGCAACTTCTTGTGAATGTTCTAATTTCCAGAAATGTATGAAGAGCAGTGAAGCGTGACTCCTGACTGACAAAGGTGATGGGTTCATGTTTCGTATCATCAGAAATTTTACTTTTGATATTACTGTATGTTGGCTTTTATCTCCATTTTGTGTTTTGAAATTTTGTGCACGTCCTCACAAAAGGTTGTAGAACATTCACAATGCTAAAAAATAAATAATAACATCAAATAATACAGACTGAATTTACAAGGCTAGCATGGCTCGCTGCAGGGGATTAAAACAAACAAAATAAAATAAAATCAATCGCACAGTGAGTGAAGTTTTGATGTATAAGTGTTGGCAGCTTACACTGCCCAAAGCACAAAGTGAATGTTGCCATTTTAGAATTTCCTTGATTCAGTGCATTGCCTCATGCAGGGCATTTTATGCTTGAGTTATACTTAATCGAATCACCTGTTTAATGTTAAGGAGGGTCACAGCTCAATTGATTGGCAGTGATCACAAGCCATCAGTTTTTTTATCCTGCAATGCTATGTTTTCTTTGTATGGTGGCACTAATAACTGCTGATGTTTAAGTAACATAATTATTTGCAAAATATAAGAACAGTGTGCTACTGAACATTTACTATATCAAGCTTATATAGTACAGTATAAGTAAGTTCTAATATATTGTAGAGTTCTATTTACTAAGCCTTGGAGAATAATAAAGTGGATGGAGATTTAGTACCAGCCAATCAGCTCCTAACTGTCATGTTACAAGCTGTGTTTGACACAGCAGACAGTCAAGAGCTGATTGGCTGGTCCTTCATCTCTCTCCACTTAATAACTCTCCAAGGCTTAGTACTGTTTATGGTCCCCAAAAGTTTTTACATTATAATAACAATGGGGCATCTTCTGCCTCCAGGAGGTCTCCTGAAGGCAATCTGAAGATGATTACTGTGGGTGAAGGGTAGGGAAATGGCATAATTTAGGCACGCCTCCTATGATGCAAATTGGGGAAAGGGCTATGAGGGCACATTTCTCAATGGGTTACGTCATTACGCAACCTGCACATGTAAGAGTGATACCTACTTTTCCAGGAGACCCAGGAGTCTCCCGGATGTTCAAGTACAGTGGGCTAGTATGTGTGGGGATTATTTAATAGATTTATACCATGTGCACAAGTGTCCTGGAGAATGAAAATAGCAATTGGTTGCAAATGAAACATTTTATTAAATAATTATAAAATAAGAGTTTAAGTCGCACACTGCTACGACCACGTAAGTGTTTATCCATAGTCCCATCTGCAATTTATGCTGATGCTAATTTAAATACTGTAAACCTGTATCTTGCATTATGTTTCATGCAAGTGTAAAGAGTAAAACAAACTACAGTAGTATTGAAGCTCCAAAATGATGAACTGTAATTATTTCAGAAGTGCTAGATTTTATTTCACCAAGCTTTTAAGACATGTATTGCCATAGGCAAGAACTGCACTTTTGTAATCCCTGTCAGCTTGTATACATGTACTAAACAGGTCAGACCCAACCATTTGACATAATGTGTTAATAAAATGTGTTCTGCAATCAGTAAAATTTAGCTACATTGAACGACAGACACATTATAATACTCCAATGGAAATGAGTCACTACTTTGTTTTTGTTTTTTTTTCTGGCTGTGGGGGCAGTGAATCAATGTATGTTATATTTTTTTAGCCTGTGGTGGCAATCAATCTATTTATTTAATTTTTTTGTTTCTATTGGGGCAATCATTGTATCAATGGTTTTTTTTTTCATTCTAGTTGTCTTCAAACATACTGTATGTAAATATGGGTGTAACCGCTAATACCCAGCATTTCACAATTATGTAAAATAGATACTATGCTATCAAACTGCCAACTGGTGATGTCACTTATGTGGTAATGCAGACATAAATTGTATCAATTATTTGCAGTGGTGAATTTTGCCTATGGGCTGCAGGACTGCAGCCGTCCCAGGTAAAATCTTCCACTTCAGCACAGAGACTGTGAAGCCAGATGTAGTCCGAGAGACTGCACTGGCTTAACTGAGACTGGCAGTGCCTTCCTAATGGAAGTCCTACCTGCCAGTCAGAGACAATACAGGCAGTCCTATTGGGAGGTGTTTCCTCACTCCGGGACTGCAAGACCGGGCTGTGATTAGCAGAGAGCTGGCTTCCTCTAGTAAGCCACTCTCTGCCTTTTGGGCAGGCCTAGCCGGCTTCTATGGACTGCAGCCGATGCAGTCCATAGAAGCCGTGGGTTTGCGCATGCATAGTATCGTTGTTGCTACTGCGCATGCGCCGCTCCTGGATCTGTGAACTACATTGTACAGATGTCGTTGCGTGACCCAGCCGGCAGCGGGGACTATCTAAATTGTTCACATAAATCAGTCTGCACATCTTATCTAAATCTATCAATAGCAATCTACAGGATAGAGGTAAAGAGGCTAATTCAGAGCTTTACGCAAATATGAGCAACTACAGGTGATTCAGAGTCCAGCCCATCTCAGTTACATCTCCACTTGCAACTTAATGGGTTTAACTGGTTGGCAACAGTGCAATCACACATAGGCTTTTGTCAGGGTGAGTGGTGACCGTGTAGTCACAATTGCAGGCTTTCCTGAGTTGAATGCATGCAGAATTTTGTCTGGTTGTGTGCATTGCATCAGGGTTCGCATCAGTGAAGCGGACCGAGCCGCCGGCACTAAACCGAGTCTCACTAACTCGTTCAATGCCGCCACAAGCACTGCGCCCGTCCGACGACAGTGCCCCAGAGTCTGTACATTAACGCGGCCACTCCGCAGTCAGGAGAAATGCCACTTGTGGTTCAGCTGCAACAATTACATGTTTTGAAAGAAGAATACTAAAACTAAATAAAGTGCAATGTTTTATATATTTATACAAAATACTCACTTTGATAATAGCCCAGGTGAATATACATAATATTACCAGGTTTAGTTTGAATTAAAAGTGTATTGTCACAGTATGTTTCTATTTTATAATGCTGAATGCATTTTCCCATTGTCATTTTTTCACTAGAAACTGAAATGAAAAGGGGCAGACTGGATGGTCCAAGTGGTTCTTCTCTGGCATAAAAATGTTTGTTTCTATGGTACTTGTATAAAATCAAATGACCAGCCGTATAAACTAATGTAAATTCTGAATAAATGAATAAATAAATAAATAAATAAATAAATAAAATTGGTCAGAAAATCTTTTAATAGCCCTTGTTATTAGTAAAATTTAAATATTTTAGTGTCTATACAATATTGGGAAATGCACCATGATGGTAAGTCCTAAATAAATGTAAACAACTTGTCAGGTTTAGGGATGAGTTTGCGCGCTGGTTTGGTGTGGCATGGCTTCTTTGGGCATCACATTGTAATAATTAATCTAGCACTTTATTAGCATCTAATTATTTTTATACCTACAATGTATGCCGCATTCTAATATTCCAATTATTACTTCTCACCTACAGTATGTAACAAATAGCTCCTGCTTCTTAGTTATGTAACACTAATGGTGCATACACACGGTGCAATACTGACTTATGTGCAATTTTGGCTATGTGATTCTGAATATGCAATATTGTCTATGTGTGCTTGCGATTTTAGCTATCTACGATTTTGACTATGGTTGATTTTGACTATACTTTGTACTAGATAGTCAAAATTGACATGCCTGCACCGTCTATTTTTTCTTGCGATACCGACCCCGTGAGCCCGTGCATCGGTATTGCAAGCTGTGTACACATGGTGCGATTTGCACTAACTTCCCTTGCAATTTTGACTATATAGTCAAAACTGCAAGGATATATTGCACCGTGTGTATGCACCTTAACCTCTCACTAGTGTGATGCCGTGGGCAGTTGGCCTGTGCTGACCTGGACTTGAACCTTAGTGTTAGGAACCCACCAGATGAGGTCACCTGGTCGAGGTTGGTGGGACTATATTTTTGTTGAAAAATAATGCTAAGTAGCTCAATTTTGCTCTATATTAGAATGCAGAGTTTATTATTACTATTCTTGTAACTATAGAGAGTGCATCTGCATTTTCTTTTTTTCTGTGTAGAACTACAAGTCTCAGCATGATAGTACCTCTTATTATGTTTAGAATTAGAGTGTTCGGTCCAGCGTCCACCCCCACTCCCCCATAGTGTCTACACAATAGACTGAAATCCTGGGTCTCATGATTACTCTTTTTTTTATACAGTATACTATAAACTTTAGACGAGCTTTGCAAAATGTTATTCCACTTCCCTCTTACCCAAAAGTAGAGAATAAATATGTAAAGTAGAGAGGAATATGCTGATGCTATATTAATAAAGAATAAATATATATTATTATTTTTTTGCTTTTTTACTGTGGTCAATAACTCTTCTTTGCATCTTTATTTTCTCATTTGCTTTCATCACTGCTGTCATACTATATGTTCCAATGAGGCCTGACAACAGGGGGGCTTCACGGGGCTCTGCTGTACTGGGTCACAAGTTTCCAAGTGGCCCCAGAGGGTCCAACCAGCTCTAACCACTGACTGCACCAATGCAGTGATTAGCAGTGCATAGGCATGTACGGGGTCCAGGGATCCGCTGTAGCTTACCTGAAGTTACCCATGGATTGCAAAATAAAGGTTATTTTTTGTTGTTTTATTTGGAAGCAGTGCACATGATGTCATGAGAGTGTACCGCATTGCTGAAAGGCAGAGTAGCCACAGCAGGAAGAGGAGCAGGCCAGCCAGATGACATAAGTGTCTTAGAGTTGGAATTGGAGTGGTGCGTTGGCTGGAGCTGAAGAGACAAAAGAGAGCTGGAGAAACACTGAGAGCCTGGATAGACACTATGGTACTGGAGCTGGAGAGACACTGGGGGACTAAAGAGAAATAGAAGGGCTGCAGAGACACAAGTGGGTTGGAGCTGGAGAGACAAGGGGGGGGCTGGAGCTACAGAAACATGTGGGAATGAGGCTGGGCAGACACTAGGTGCTAGAGAGACACTGAGTGACTGCAGCAACAGAAACTTTGGGAAATGAGGCTGGAGAGATACTGGGGGGAGGGGCTGGAGCTACAGAAACATGTGGAAATGAGGCTGGGCAGACACTAGGTGCTAGAGAGACACTGAGTGACTGCAGCAACAGAAAATTGGGGAAATGAGTCTGGAGAGATACTGGGGGGGGGGGCTGGAGCTACAGAAACACGTGGAAATGAGGCTGGGCAGACGCTAGGTGCTAGAGAGACACTGAGTGACTGCAGCAACAGAAAATTGGGGAAATGAGGCTGGAGAGACACTGGGGGGGCTGGAGCTGGGGACATACACACACACACATCTACAACCTGCTGCAGCAGGTTGTAGGTGGAGGCAGGAATCAGGACCAGACATCATGTTGTTAGGCTCCTCCCCCTTATGGCAAAATTATGAGATTCTCAGGTCTACTGGGAATGGGCAAACACAAAATGATCTGATTCCTATAGAATTGCATCATATTGACCACTCCTCCTCCAAGTTGGCCTGCAAATGTTCGCATTTTGCTGCAAGGGGACTGGGCCTAATAATATTGTACCTGCTCTAGAGACCATTGTAAAAAAAAAAAATCTGTCAAGGGAGTGTTCTTGTCTGTCAAGGGGGTGTTCTGGGTACTCAAAATCCCCACTGCATGCACCATTGCTAAATTAGCAAAAACAATTTAATAATACAAAATGATTTGATCAGACTAGTTCACATTTTTCACTGCACCAAAACTTCTGTTACTATGTATTATCTGGTAGAACCTCTTCTATATGATGATAACATTTGTTACATTCCTAATCAAACAGCATCTTCCAGACCATGTGATCTCCTACGTGAATAATGAATACCGACTGAAGTCACCATATGCCCAGCCCAGGGAGGATCAATTTCTTCACAGGTTCCCCTTTGCAATGAAACTAAAAAACATGGGTGTACCAGGTCGCATCATTTCTTTCGGGGGCCCTGGTTCCAGCAGGTTCAGCTCTGGAAAGATGCTTCATTGTCAATGCACAGGGCCATGATTTCCAATAACGTGTATGTACATACAGTACTGAGTGGTGGCAGTGCACCATACAGTACACGGTGCAGTAGCAGATTTACTACAATTTTAAAGCTAAAAATGGCAGGGCCCAAATTACAGAAATGGAGGAGCTCCAGCCAAAACAGGTTCAATGTGGCCACATTATGGCACTAGACATTCACCAGCCAATGGGTTAGAGGGTCAGTGGCAAACGCAGGATTTGCATGGGGGGGTTTCCAGAACTGGGCGGAGCCAATCACGGGGGTGGGGACTGAGGTGACCCAGTATATGCTGGGTCCGTAAAACTAGTGTGTCTGTGTGTGTATATATATATATATATATATATATATATATATCTACATATATATATATATATATATATATCTACATATATATATATATATATACACATATATCTACACACACATATATATATATACACATACACACACACATACATATACACGGGTGGTCTTCAGTATGCCGGCGGTCGGGCTCCCGGCGACCAGCATACCGGCGCCGGGAGCCTGACCGCCGGCATACTGACACTTATTCTACCTCGTGGGGGTCCACGACCCCCCTGGAGGGAGAATAGAATAGTGTGGCGCGCGTATCGTGGCGAGCGCAGCGAGCCCGCAAGGGGCTCATTTGCGCTCGCCACACTGTTGGTAAGCCGGCGGCCGGCCTCCCGGCGCCGGTATGCTGGTCGCCGGGAGGCCGGCCGCCGGGAGATCGTAGTGAACCCATATACACATATACATAGCATATTAAACATGCATACATATATATATATATATATATATATATATACACACACACATACAGTACACATATATATACACATGTATATATATATCATATGTGTGTGTGTGTGTTTATATGTATGTATGTATGTATGTATATACATGAGTATATATGTAGGCACATGGATATATATGTACTATAATTAAAATAAAGTAAACTTTTATTGCACTTGCAAGTGCCACCAGGAAGACAGCAGGCTGCAGAGGACGCTAGACAGTCATTAATAATACTCATGCAACTAAAAAAAAAAATTTTTTTTTTTTTTTAGTGGAGGGGGGTTTCTGGGTACTTGGAAACCCCCCTGGGTGCGCCACTGAGGGTCCACACAAGTGATATTACACAGGGCACTGCATTTGCAAAAGCCAGTACAGGTTGAGTATCCCTTATCCAAAATGCTTGGGACCAGAGGTATTTTGGATATCGGATTATTCCGTATTTTGGAATAATTGCATACCATAATGGGATATCATGGTGATGGACCCAAGTCTAAGCACAGAATGCATTTATGGTTCATATACACCATATACACACAGCCTGAAGGTAATTTTAGCCAATATTTTGAACAACTTTGTGCATTAAACAAAGTGTGTGTACATTCACACAATTCATTTATGTTTCATATACACCTTATACACACAGCCTGAAGGTCATTTAATACAATATTTTTAATTATTTTGTGTATTAAACAAGGTTTGAGTACATTGAGCCATCAGAAAACAAAGGTTTCACTAGCTCAGTCTCACTCAAAAAATTCCGTATTTCGGAATATTCCGTATTTCGGAATATTTGGATATGGGATACTCAACCTGTACTATGACCAAGTCAGGGAAATAATTAACATTTACTGTGCACAATAAAAAGTATACAGTAAATGTATTTGCTCCCTTGCATAGCAGCATGGATTGTTCCAGATACAAAGTTATTTGTTTTTATTTTGCTTAACTTCCAAATCAGAATAAGACCCATAGAGCCATGTTCTTATTGTGTTTTATTTATGCAAGAATAATCACGTGAGGTTTTATTAAAATGTTATGTTTCAGTTGCACAACCCTGTTTATTATTGATTAGTTACCAGGAAGGAAGCTGGAGCGTGGCGTTGAAATGTGTCTTTACATACAGCATGACATATTTTTAGAAAGTATTCTGGAAAGGAATGCCTGCACTTATCTAAGTCATGCAGTAAAATATGGACTTGTCATTAGCTACAATGTAATTTTGTTACAGACAAAGCAATTTGACCACAATGAAGTTATTTTCGGCATCTGGAATAAACAATTGCAAATGTCTTTCTCATCAGTGGAAAGAACTAAAAACAAAATAGCTATGTAATACAATCCACAGAGAAGTAATGCGAGAATAAGCTATTGTAAGCTCTCTAGTAGTTAATTAAATGTAGGCAACATTATGTTAGACATAAATAAGTCTCCTTATAGAGTTAAAGCAAATGAGGCAAGTGTAAAAATATAAATGGGCATTTTTTCTAAAATAAGTGGTGTCTATATTTTTAAGCACAAATCATGTTTATGTAGTCATTATCACCACACAGGTTCCCTTTTAACTTTTTTTTTTACAACAGACATTTATATGAATAATTGTTGAGATTCTAGTTTGCGTGCCTATTTTATTGTTTAAAGAAAGCTGACTTAAATTAGAATTTCATACATTTGTGTGAGGTACAAAAGCAAAAATGTAAACAAAAACAAAAAAGTAACACTTACCTACTACTCTCTTTTTTTTGTGACCTGAAAGGAGACAAATTAGTCTAATGGTCCCATGGCGCACTCTCCTCTCCTATTATCTCTCAGCTTGTTCTATATTATAATCCGAGCAGTTGTCTATGCCCCTCGCTTGTAAACTTCCAATTCATGTTCAAAAATTGGGTATTCTACTCCTACATCTTGAACATTTATAATTGTCCTGCAGTCTCCTAAGTAACATAAATGTTCTTCTTGTCATTGATGTCATGTATGCCGAGTATAACTACAGTAAAATGTGTATTGCAATAACTCTGTAGCAGTTTTCATCAGTCCCACAATAAATAAGCCTTATACTAAATACCTTTCCCTTCGTTGTTGGTACCTGCCTTAGAACTCCTTCAATTGTATTATTTTTAGTTGGATCCTGGCAATCACATTTAGCTGAATGCCTCTGCAGATTTGATAAATTTAAGCTGCCAGTTTGGCCTTCCCGGGTGCAGTATGTTATTTAGGTGCTTGGGATCCCAGGCGCCCAGCATACCAATGCCGGGATCCCGACTGCCGCCATGCAGGAAGCAGGGTGAGTGCAAAAGAGCCCCTTGTGGGCTCGCTATATTTGCCACGCTGTGGGCACGGTGGCGCGCATATTTATTCTTCCTCCAGGGATGTCGTGGACACGGCTTCGGTATGGTGAGTACCTGGCCTTCCCATGCCAAAACAAAAGAACCGGAACAATACCAAACGTGATCTACAGAGTCCTCAGTTACATGTCAGTTCTAGTACCCAGATAAATTGAGTGAGAGATGTGGTGTGGTTTCAGGTGAGGGACCCTCATCTATTATTATTATTATTATTATTATTATTATTATTATTATGATACAGGATTTATTATAAGGGTTATTGAAACATATCTTTTATTATTATTATCCTTTATTTATATGGTGCCACAACGGTTCCACAGTGCCTAATCACAGAGTACATAAACAAATAATCAAACAGGAAAACAGCAACTTACAGTTGATGACAATATAGGACAAGTACAGGGTAAATAAACATAGTTACATCAGCAGATGACACTGGAATAAGTATCAGGTGGTAGAAGACTGCTGGATTTGGTGCAGTTGCAGATTATTAAAGTAAGAAAAAAGATAAGCACATAAGGGAAGAGGGCCCTGCTCATGCGAGTTTACATTCTAAAGGGGAGGGGTAGACAGACAGGGCTGACAAAGATGGGGTACATAGAGAGAGTGTAACAGAGGGTTAGGATGAGATTTGGCTGGGTTTGGTGAAGAAGTGGGTCTTGAGAGCCCGTTTGAAGTTTTGTAGAGAGGTGGAGAGTCTGATGGGGAGAAGTAGTGAATTCCAGAGAAGTAGTGCAGCACGTGAAAAATCTTGGAGGTAGAAGTGGGAGGAAGTATTCCGTAGGCAGAAGAGTCGGCGTGCATTAGCAAAGCGAAGAGGACGGATGGGAGTGTAAAGGGAGATAAGGTCAGAGATGTAGATGGGAGACGAGTGGGTGAGGGCTTTGTAAGTGAGTGTGAGAAGCTTGAAATGGATTCTGAAAGGGAAGGGGAGCCAGTGAAGATCTTGTAAGAGAGGAGAGGTGGACGTTGTGCATTTGGTGAGGAAAATGAGTCGGGCAGCAGCATTGAGGATTGATTGGAGTGGAGAGAGGTATTTTTCAGGAATGCCAGTCAGGAGGAGATTACAGTAGTCCAGTCTGGAGATGACCAGTGAGTGGATAAGAGTCTTACTAGCATACTGGGTCAGAAAGGGTCTGATCCTGGAAATATTTTTTAGATGAAAACGGCAGGTTTGTGAGAGATGTTGAATGTGTGGTTTGAAGGAGAGGGAGGAGTCAAAAATTACTCCAAGACAGCGCACTTAGGGGCTAGAGGAGATAGTGGTGCCATCAATAGATAATGAGATTGTAGGAGGTGAGGTTATGCGGGATGGAGGGAAGATGATCAGCTCGGTCTTAGACATGTTAAGTTTAAGAAAGCGCTGGGACATCCAGGAAGAGATAGCAGAGAGACAGTTGGAGATACGAGTGAGGAGAGCAGGGGAGAGGTCTGCAGAGGAAAGATAGATTTGAGTGTCATTAGCATAGAGATGATATTGGAAACCAAAAGTACTAATGAGCTTACCTAGTGAGGACGTATAGAGAGAGAAAATGAAAAGACCAAGGACAGAACTTGGGGTACACCTACAGTTAGTGGAAGTGAGGGGGAGGTGGAGTCATGAGAGGAGACAGAGAATGAATGACAGACAGGTAGGAAGACAGCCAACAGAGGGCAGTATCATGCAGACCAATGGAGTGAAGGATTTGCAGTAGGAGAGGATGCATGTCTTTTGTTTTGCCGCATTTAAGTGAATGCTCCAGACACAACACCATCAATGGGCTGAAATCATTCCTCTGTTCCTCAGAGAGAACACCCATATAGGAAGAGCACAAATATTTACAATAATAATTATATTCATCTTGTTGCATTCATGCAAAATGCATTTTCACTGACTTGTCACATTTTTCTGTGTTGTAAATGACATTTATTGACTTATGTTGAAAATACTATTTTATTATGCTGCAACAACACAAAACTAATCAATACAAATATTTCTCATTTTCAATATGGTTATTGCCTGTTTTGCACCTGTTTAAACAGCCCCTTTGAGGCTTACGAAGGCTTTGTTTCTATATTAACTAAAATGCAACAAAAGTGTACAACAAAATGTTGATTTTCATTTCATAGTGTTACATAAACAGGTATAATACACTGTGATTTATTCACAATACATTGCGATTTCCAAGCAGTAGCAACAATTCAGGCCCACTTTGCATTTTTTTAAATGTCAGCAATGAACTTTTGTCTAAAACGACAGTAGATTGTACCAGTGTAGTTGTAAACACACCCCCATGATGTTGCGGCTATGTGGGAGACAACCCTTCACATTGATATGCACATTATATATGTACTCTATGATGAAGCATTATCATGCCCCTGACCATACCCCCACCCCCTTCACCCAGGCCTGCATGAGGTCTCTGCGAATCTGCGCAGGTCCACCTAACAATTCAGAAATAATATTATTTAAAAATCCAGCCTACTTCCACTTTAGGACACCACTTCAAGCTTTAACTTTCTTCTTGGATTGGCAGGTCACTTCCTAATGAAATGGGTAAATGGGTGGGGTTGGGGAGCAAGTGAGGATGCAATTCTCAGCGAATTGCATCATAATGGGGCACAATGACTCTATGTCAGTGAAACACAGGATTGGGGTCATGATGGCACAAAGTGCGCCCCTTGGACCGGACATCTGTATCTCTGGGAACTCCCAGGGGTGAGAAGAATAAAGTACATAATTATGTGTTTGTCTCAAGTCAATCATAAAAGAGGGTAACACAGGTGTCATAGTGGTTTTCTGAATTTTTGGTGCATGCGCAGTAGCAAATAATCACTTAATTATACGAACATCGGAATTGTGTACAACTGTGAATCGGGTTCTAAGTATTTCCATTTATACCATATACTGTCATTTAATAAGATATTAAAAAATTACTTATCTTCATAATACTGTACCTGGTGGAAGGGGGATGTCACGATCCGGGTATCTGGACGCCATTACTTACCCTTCAGATGCCTCCTAAGGCTGGCTCAGCGTTCCAGGACCGGATCCCGCTGTTCCTGAGTTTCCACATGCAGAATGTCAGAGTGGTGATTTCATCAGCCGCGGCCTCCGCTGTGCCCGCGTGGTTAAATGTGCGCTTGTCAGTCTGGCGTCTCCTGTCTCCTGTGGCCGGCGTCGCCATTACTGTTTCAATTCTCACATGGATTACAAACCAAACTTCCCTCCAAGTGTCTGCATGGGCGCAGCCATCTTGGATTTTGTCATCTGATCATTTCCACCAATCTGCTGTCTGTATTGTTGATTTGCATAATTGCCTAGCCAACCCCTTCCTTGCTGCAGGTATAAGTAAGCTGTGCCTGAGCAAGGAAGGCGTCAGTGCTTTGGTTGTCTAACCTAGTTCCAGTTTGTCTCTCTCCTGTGGTTGTCTTCCAGGTTCCAGCTCCTGTCTCCAGACTTCTGCTATAGAGACCCGCACCAGCATTCCATCTGCGGTGTAGCCTGACTCTCCGATCCATTCTGGACTCACCTGTTTCCAGTTACAACAATCACCTGCTTCCAGCCCAGCTTCCAGCAGTGTACAGCTTCTCTTAAAGGGCCGGTGTCCTTTCTGCAGTTTACCACTCTCCACCGGTATTATTATTTCACCGCTCTCAAACTCCAAACTTCATTATTATTTCTTCGCTCTCAAGTTCGTTTATTATTTAACTGGTTCCAGCCAGTATCCACTCCGTACCAACAACAGTCTGGTTCCAGCCAGTATCCACAGCAGCCGTTTTATCTTCAGCAACCCAGCCTTTCCTGGAACACCAGCTGGTACGATCCTGGGTTCTCTCCATTGCTACAGTCAGGCCTGGTAAGGACTTTCCAACTAGAAGATTATAAGAACTGTCTCACTCTACCAGTGCCTGTGGCCCTTGCCACCCTGTAGTACCCAGGAATTGTATTTATCCTCTGTTGACTTTTATGTTTCCTTTACTGCTGCTGTGTTACGGAGTTTTGTCATAATAAACATCATTGACTTTTATCCTGGTTGTCGTGGTCACGCCTTCGGGCAGTTATTCTACATGTTACTTACATGTCTAGGGGTCTGATACAACCTCCCAGGTTCCGTTACATCTCAGCCCCTACAACTGAGGCTGCCTCCCGTCAGCTCAGGCCCTCAGTTGTGACAGGGGATTGTATATTAGATTGTGCATTTCTCCCAACATGTCCCATATCAGGAGGGACAAATGCTATCTACCTGGATTACCCTCTTAATATAAGATTGTCATCACCTGTTTCAAACTATTTACTTGATAAGAAAAGTTTGTCAACACAGGTGATTGCAATCATAACTTAAGAAGGAAGTCCTCCTGGACTGGGTCATGTTCGGAGGTATGGATTGTATATATTAAATTTTAACCAATGGTGTATATTAGATTTAAATTAATAGCTTAATAATACTTGGGTACTGTTTATAGTGCCACCTAATTGAAAGACAACTATTTTATAAAGTTTTATTGTAGTGTAACAAAGAAAACTTAAACAAACTTAAAATGCACATAGAAATGCAAAACTTATATTTTGTCACATGCAAGAATAGCACAGCAGCCTTTGTACTACTTACACACTGGAATAGGACTCAGGAGCACTCTGCCTGTGTGTCTCTCTTTAGACCCTCATTAGATAACAGGTTACACAGGACCCAGACACCCAGGCTAGGAGGAGCAGAAGCTGAGATCCCTGGGTCACTCACAGCTCTCTCCCTCCTCCTAGCTCTCTTCTGGTCAGAAGTTCTGTCCGTTGCTCATGTATCCTGATACTCCCGTGTCTCTGCCTGCAATGCATGCTGTCCTGCTCGGTCCCTAGCTGCCTGGTTCTGCTGCTGCATAAGAAGACTCCGGCCGGTGGGGTGGGTGGGTGGGCTGACACAAGGGGGCCTGGGGTACAGTATGCCCTGCCCTGCCCCCTCGTAATCTGGTTATGCATAATATAATACTTGAAAATGTAAACAAAACTTCTGAACAGGGTCCTGATAGACGTGATAGATGGTATATATTTAGTTTGTGACTTTGATTTTTAAATGACAATTAATGCAGCACTCTGTTACAAATAAACGTTACTGTACCTGTGGGTGGCATCATCCCAGGAGACATTAGGCCAGGCACACTGTGAGGCATAATATGCGGGTTCTCTGGTGAGGTCACACTCTGTGTTCTCTTAGGGGGCCTTCCCGGTCTGGAGCTGAAAGCAAAGGAACATGTATAAAAAGACATTAAATGGCTGCCTAAAACATCATTTGGAAGTTGTTTCAAGTGGTAACATGGACTGTAAATAAATTTGTTTCAAGGACGGTTGCTTCTGCAGTTAGATGTAATAGACTTCCATCACTAATTAGATTACATGCTGAATTCATTTTCCTCATTGAAGATCAGCCGCTCTTGATGCATAATTCATAGCATGTACCTCGTTACCTGCTTCTTCATATTAATATCTATACACAGTTTGAATTGCCTCGTTTGCATATGCTAAAGTTCTGCATGCAGCCTTCAGCATGAAAATTATGCACTAACTTGTAATAATTATTACAGTCAGCCTGCTATTGATTTATGAGACTTTTAAAAACCAAATATGTGTAGTACTTGTAATGAATGATATTTTAAGGTTCTTCAGGAAATTAAAAGGCAATGGCTGCCTTAGGAAATGTTCTGCTTGTTTGATTTAATACTACAGTTAGCTGGGAGGTGGAATGAAAGAGTGATTCAGACCTATAGCACATTTTTCGATGATATGTTTTATTACTTTGCACTGCTAGCCTGATATCTAGATGATAAATGACAATACATATCTAACGTGTGAAAAGGTCTCACAATTTCTTTATTTTTTTGTCATTTAAAGATTAGTCAAGCTATGGTTTAACCCCTTCCCCCTCGAGAATGAGAACAATGTTATGTGTTTTTTAGTGCCAATGCTATGCAGAATATTCAAAGGACAAAGCAATGAAGGAAAAGACCAGTACTATATTATAATTGGTGGTACATTGTCTTAGCTGACATTACATGAACTAATTCTTTACAACATTTCAAACCGAGGAATATAAACACTAGGGCTGATGCACAGACACATCGGCAGATTTCTTCTTACAAATTAACTCATCACACAGCTTACTTTGCCTACCCACAAATACAATATAAACATCACAATGACATAAATAATGGACAATTTAATGAGATACTAATGATGTATGCAGAAAATAGAATAATAGAACAGTGGGGAAATAAATTGTAATAGTAGGATTTGAGAACAAAAAAACACCATTAGCCAATTTTAGAACAGATGCAACCAGTTAACTAGGGCTGCAGTCAGTTTTTGTCATTTCCCCGACAAAGCTTTCGTATGTGATGCAATGTACTGCATTGTACTGGAGACACATTACTTATGCCAGTTTCTTACTTGAAAATAAAGACAATTCAAATATTTACAACAATCTGAAGTGCTAACGTGCTGGCATGATTTCTCAGCAACGTCATTTCCCCAGTTCGGACTCTTACATTATATAGGAACTGAGAGACTCTCTATCTGCTGTATGTGGTCAGACTAAGGGGTATATGCAATTGCGGTCGAATTCCCGAAATTGTCGAATTTCGGGAATTTTTCGCCCCCAAAAAAAAATTGACAATGCAATTCAGTACTTTCCGACAAAAAAACGGACTTTCAAAATTCGACTTTTTGAAATTCGACTTTTGACAAATTCGACTTTTTTGCAATGATACACATGCTGCAATTCGACCAAAGTCTATTCAATGGAAGTTTGGAAATTCGACAACAGTGCTTTTAGACAGTAAATTCGTCATTTTCAATCCGCCACACTTTGGTGGGTGAAACTAATTAAAAAAAATTTAAAACATGTTTTTTTTGTGTTTTTTTTTCTTGGTAATATTATATCTATTTATATTAGAAGGGATTAGGTACTTGGTTTGTCTTTTTTGGAGGCACAAGTATTATTTATATATTTTTAAAAATAATATATATATTTTTTTTTTATGGAATGGTAAAATCCCTGAAAAAAATGGCGTGGGGTCCCCCCTCCAAAGCATAACCAGCCTCGGGCTCTTCGAGCTGGTCCTGGTTCTAAAAATGCGGGGGAAAAATTGACAGGGGTTCCCCCGTATTTTTAAAACCAGCACCGGGCTCTGCGCCTGGTGCTGGTGCAAAAAATACGGGGGACAAAAAGAGTAGGGGTCCCCCGTATTTTTTACACCAGCATCGGGCTCCACTAGCTGGACAGATATGCCACAGCCGGGGGTCACTTTTATACAGTGCCTTGCGGAGGTGGCATTAAATATCCAACTAGTCACCCCTGGCCGGGGTACCCTGGGGGAGTGGGGACCCCTTCAATCAAGGGGTCCCCCCCAGCCACCCAAGGGCCAGGGGTGAAGCCCGAGGCTGTCCCCCCCCATCCAAGGGCTGCGGATGGGAGGCTAATAGCCTTGAGAAAAATGACAGAATATTGTTTTTTCCAGTAGTACTACAAGTCCCAGCAAGCCTCCCCCGCAAGCTGGTACTTGGAGAACCACAAGTACCAGCATGCGGGAGAAAAATGGGCCCGCTGGTACCTGTAGTTCTACTGGAAAAAAAATACCCAAATAAAAACAGGAGACTGACACCGTGAAAGTAAAACTTTATTTCATACGTCGACACACACATACTTACCTATGTTCACACGCCGACATCGGTCCTCTTCTCCAAGTAGAATCCAGGGGTACCTGAAAAGAAAAGATAAATACACTCACCTCATCCATGGTCCAGAGGTAAATCCACAAACTTGTCAAAAAAACAAACCGGACACCCGTACCACACGGACTGAAAGGGGTCCCATGTTGACACATGGGACCCCTTTCCATGAATGCAGAGAGACCCCCCGTGACAGCTGTCACTGAAAGGTCTCGTAAGCCAATCAGCGAGCGCAACGTCCTTGCACTCTGCTGATTGGCTCTGTGCGTGTCTGAGCTGACAGCGCATCGCAAAGCCTCTCCATTATATGCAATGGTGGGAGCTTTGCGGCTAGCGGTGGGGTCACCCGCCGGTTAGCGGCTGACCGCGGGTAACCCCACCGCTGACGGCAAAGTTCCCACCATTGAAAGTAATGGAGAGGCTTTGCGATGCGCTGTCTGAGGTCACACGCGCACAGCCAATCAGGTGAGCGCCACGGAAGTAGCGCTTCCTGATTGGCTGAAGGGACCTCAGTGACAGGAGTCACGTGGTGTCCCGGCATTCGGGGAAAGGGGTCTGATGTGTAAACATGGGACCCCTTTCAGTCCGGCATGGTACGGGTGTTCGTGTTTTTTTTTTTAACAAGTACGTGGATTATCTCCCGGACACTGGATTGAGGTGAGTCTAATTTTTTTCACAGGTACCTCGGATCGTCGGAGACTGTGGCAGTCGGCGTGTCAACATAGGTAAGTATGTGTGTGTCGGCAGTGTGTAATAAAGTTGTACTTGTCAAGGTGTGTGTCTCCTGTTTTTATTTGGGTATTTTTTTTTCAGTAGTACTACAGGTACCAGCGGGCCCGTTTTTCTCCCGCATGCTGGTACTTGTGGTTCTCCAAGTACCAGCTTGCGGGGGAGGCTAGCTGGGACTTGTAGTACTACTGGAAAAAACAATATTCTGTCATTTTTCTCAAGGCTATCAGCCTCCCATCCGCAGCCCTTGGATGGGGGGGACAGCCTCGGGCTTCACCCCTGGCCCTTGGGTGGCTGGGGGGGGACCCCATGATTGAAGGGGTCCCCACTCCCCCAGGGTACCCCGGCCAGGGGTGACTAGTTGGATATTTAATGCCACGGCCGCAGGGCGCTGTATAAAAGTGACCCCCGGCTGTGGCATTATCTGTCCAGCTAGTGGAGCCCGATGCTGGTGTATAAAATACGGGGGACCCCTGCTCTTTTTGTCCCCCATATTTTTTGCACCAGCATCAGGCGCAGAGCCCGGTGCTGGTTTTAAAAATATGGGGATCCCATGTCAATTTTGTCCCCGCATTTTTAGAACCAGGACCAGCTCGAAGAGCCCGAGGCTGGTTATGCTTTGGAGGGGGGACCCCACGCCATTTTTTTCCGGGTTTTTCCCGTTTTTTCCCGTTTTTTAATTTGCGGCAAAATCCGGCAAATCGGCCATTTTTCGCCCGCAGGAATGTCGAATCCGTTTTTCATTGAATATGGTGAATTCCGGCAGCCACCTGCCTGAATTCAACTGTCGAATTGTGTCGAATTAAAAAACGGCGATAATTTGCCGCGATTCGCCGTGAATTGCATATACCCCTTAGACTTGTTGGGCAACCCAGCATCTAAGCCATTCCACTGTTGTTGTATGTATTTAAAAAACATGGGGCTTACAAACCATGGGGCTTGCACAAAAGGGTCAATACAATTAGCCGTGATGACCTCGTGAGTGTGAGTCATCGCGGTAGCGGCTGCACTTTATGGCTGCCTGAAATCGCACTAAAGTGCTCTCCACCCCATAGAGGTCTGAGCAATTTTTGTGCAAATTGGGGCTGATTTCAGCCCACGAAGGGTGCAATATTGGTTGCCGTTGCCGGTGTTGAACGCTGCAGCAATGGCATTTGGCACCCTTTGTGGCTAACTGGATCGACCCCTAAGTATGATGGAGTGATTGATGTGCAATCAATGGTGCAACTTTGTATACAAGCAGCGGATTAGAAAAGCAGTCTGTGGGCGTCTCTATACAAATTCCAGTGGCATTAGTATAAATTCACAGTTTCTTTGTACACAAAGCTACAGTCACGGCAGCAACTGCGTCCACCTATAAATCAGACCTGTGTACAGGGTCAGACTGTCCCACAGGGGTACCAGGTAAACCACCGGTAGGCCTCACTGCCTGAGCACCCACTCCTTCCTCTAGGGATCAGGTTCCAGACTGTGCACTTGTATTATACATGGTAGATATGTTGCATTACACTGCACTAAACTATTGTGCACTTCAAGCCTCTGTGGAGGCTGGCCACACCCCCTTTGTAGGCTGGCCACACCCCTGCTCCCCTATCACTGCATTCCCCAGGTGTGCCCTTCATGCCCCAGTTCGACACTGCCTGTGTATGATCCTAGATCGTAATGGTATCCAGACACAACTACATTTTTTAAAACCGTGGGAAAATAATAGACATTAATACCCCTTTTCCACCACTGTAGCACGAGTTGCAGCCGTGTCGCCTGACACGGCTGCGACCCGTGCTACAGCCCCATTCAGACAGCGCTCACCAACCCGGCAATTGCCGGGTTGGTGACGCGGCTAGTGACGCGACAGGGGCGGCGCTGGGAGATCACATGATCTCCCAGCGCCGCCCTCCCATACACTGTGAACAAGAGCCGTGTCGGGAATTTGCTGGGGGACCCTTTTCCACTAGGAAAAAATACGGGTAAATGCGCGCCCCCGCGCATTTACCTGTGTTTTAAAAAGCTAGTGGAAAAGGGGTATTAATGTACAGTATATCCACCTTACTAACATACTAGCGCTTCATCTAAAATAGTCAGTCCCAGTAAGTGGCCCTGTATGCACAAACATACACTGTTGACACCAGTATACAGTAAATGTACAGGAATCTAATGTTTCTTAGTCAAGCAGATATCTAGTCAGTGCACATTAACTAAACTTTAAGAAGCTGTGTAGTCAATTCTGCAGTAACATACAGTCAGTGGGGCAGATTTATTAAGCCTGGTGAAGTTATAAAGTGGAAGTAGATAATGCACCAGCCAATCAGCTCCTGTCATTTTTCAAACCCAGCTTGTATGTAACATGACAGTTAGGAGCTGATTGGCTGTTGCATTATCACCTTCCACTTTATCACTTCATCATGCTTAATAAACCTGCCCCAGTACGTCTACAGAGATGTGTCCTCATGTCCGTCAGCTGTGTCTGTTCAGACACTTTGCTTGACACCATTTCGGCACAAAAGCTGCACCTTTCAGTTCTGTTTGTGGCATATTATTAGTACTCTTTATTATTAATTAGCACTCTCAAACCTCAGAAAAGGAGTCACGTCCTATACAGATGTGTTTTATTACAAGTTCTGTGTTTCCTTTCCAAGAACAGAAATTTATAGTCAGACGCACTTATTTTAAAACAATTACTGCATGAATAAAGTTATTTTTTCTAGTGACTTAGTAATAAATTGGATCCCCCCATCAGCTTACAGGATCAAATACAGAAAAGATAAACATTTAGCTTAATGACATCAACAGTCAACCAAAAACATCTGTGTTTTACTTTAGAAGTGATCAGAGGATATTCCTTTGTTTACACTAAAGATAATCACAAGGTTTGTATTACTGCATTCAATTTAAGGAAGAAAATAAAGAACATACAACCTCCGAGGCCCAGAGGCAGC
Source organism: Pseudophryne corroboree (assembly GCF_028390025.1). Lineage (NCBI taxonomy): Eukaryota > Metazoa > Chordata > Amphibia > Anura > Myobatrachidae > Pseudophryne > Pseudophryne corroboree. The sequence goes on from NC_086445.1 coordinate 310,520,107, forward strand.
AATATGTTACAAATACAGGATTTCTCTCATTTTATGTTTAGTAACCATGGTAAAACAATAGAAGTGAACTTTCCCTGAACCATTCTCCTATAATGGCCATGGTACATGTTGACCCAGAACTGCAAGTTTTAACCTGATGCTATCACACTGACGGCTGCTAATGCTATTAACTTTTTCTGAAACTTTATCAACTCTATTAAAAGATCAGTTTTAATATACCTGATTGCTGAAGACAATTGGCCACAAGGGACTGCTGACATCATACACACATCCTGTTTCCATGTTACCCATTTACATATGGAACTTCTTAAAACAATGAAGTATGTTTACAAGAGTACAAACGCTTAATATGATGTATTTCAAATTGTTTACATGTTTGATTATATGTATAGGGTAGGGTTTTTTTTTACATTTTATAACTACAAAGATGTCTCTTTTAAATATGAACAGGCAATAAATCTAGTATTAATTAACTAATTAAATGCATTCAACTTTTTTTTTAATTGATGAAAACGTTAAAAAGTAAAAACAAATGTGGATATGAATAAGCATTTTGATATTTCACTATTAGTGCCTCCAACATAGGAAGATGAAGCATCAGTCAATCTTGCTGTTTGGTGACAGTTCTTGGGGAAAAAAATGGTCTCGTTCTCATCAACGATACTGTATGTAAACCTTATCGTCCTAGATCCATAGAGTTTAAATCTTACTGTAATCTCATATATTAATATTTATTACCCAGGGATGTATGGTCAGGGTAGGCAGGGAGGCAGAGTCTCATCTGTCATACTCTGCCCAGTATACTCCAGAGTTTTAACTATAAAATGATTATAATAATATAAAGACAATATTTATAACTGGAACCATAGGGTCATACACTAGTTAGTGGATCCTTAGGGTAACACAGGTTATACTGCTGCACCTTTGCATAGTGCTCAAATGGACCACTGAGTGTGTAAATCTGGCTCTGATAATAATTGTATTTATATAGCGCTCTTTCTCCAATAGGACTCAAGGCGCTTGATACTAGCTAGTATCTCCCCAGCTGTTGACCTCCTCGCACGTCACTGTTTAATACCCTTCATTGATATAGTGCCTATGTATTACACAGTCCTACGCAATGCTTACTCATTTGCATCAGTCTAGTCCCTGACCCTGAAGTGTTTACAATCTAGTTTCACTACTATTTTATTTATTTTATTAACAGTTTCTTATATAGCGTTGCGCTTTACAACTGGACACAATAAGAAGACAAAACTGGGTTAAAACAACCAGTCATAGAGGTAGGAGGGCCCTGCTCGCAAGCTTACAATCTATGGGGAAATAGGCATTGATACAGAAGGATAGGTGCTATCAATTAAATAGTTGTCCACCAGATTGTAAAGGTTCTTGGTGGGCTGCATGATACTACTACAGGCAAAGAAGACATTCTAGAGCTAATTTAGTTGTCATACGTTAAATTAATCATAGGGGCATAACAGAGCACTCGCATGTGCTATCCGCAATCAAAAGGGACCCGACTCTGTAAAATAGTTATTAACTACAGCAAGTAATTGTATATACTAAGGCAATAAAAAGGTGACACAGAACAGGCAAATATATATTTCCAAACTGGGAAAGTTTATATAGTACACGAGGTCAAACCCAGCTAGTAATTTATACCTCTAGTCATCATCACTTATAATAAAATAAACATATTTTTAATGAGGATAAATAAAGAGCAATATCCGGAAAACATGATGCTCCAACTTAGTATTTTGTACATCCACCCATGTAGTACAGAACTACTTGCTGTAAAAAGATAATAAACCCCTAACACAAAATGACACCAACAAACATAGGGCCTACAGCTTCCATGTGTGCGTCTTTGCCGGTATTGCTTATGCGACTTTATGCAAATATTGCTACAAGCCTTTCCCTTGTATACAGGTGCAAAGGATGAGATGCCCACCTTCAGCATCTTTATATTGCTAGACACAGCCATTGATTGCACCATAGAAACTTGCCCAGGTCCTATGCTAGGTGCAGAATCTCCGTCAGAGTATGGCCTGCAATGTGAGCGATTATGTGCATGAGTTTGCTACCTCTTTAGTGACACACCTGAGACAATCCCATACCACGCTCATAAGACGGTGCATCTCTATGTGTGCCACCTCCATTCCCCACAGTCATTGCCCAGGAACATCCAGTACATTTTCAAGACTTTTCTAAAACTGCGCGTCTCAATCACAGCTATGACTCTGGATGCGTGTGCAGTTCGACATAGGTGTATGCTCAGTAGAAACAAATGCTCAACTGCGTTCTACATGGACCTTGCATCTGACTCAGAATCAGGCTCATTACATCTATCTGTGCTATTCCACAGGCTGACGCTTATACATGTTATTTTGTTTATTGGCTATTAATAAAAAAGATCTATTTCCATATGCTAGCAAAGTAGCAACGGATAATCATATGAAGCCCAAAACAATATATAAAATGAACTTGGAAAAACAAGGAAGAAACAAAAAAAAAATTTCATGCAAAACTGGCATGGAGCCAAACCATGATCTTGTAAGAGGTATAAAGCCTCAAACCTGAAATCTTCAAATCATTTATCTCCAATACATATTTATCATGTATTAAAAAAAGTACCCCACAGTAAACTATACCAGATGTTCTGACAATAACCCATCCTTATGCATTAAGCCACCATAAACTAGGTTTTTCTATACACAAATTCTTTAAAAAAAAAAAATGTTTATGCGGAATGACTGTAATCGGTATGGTGTTCATTTCATATGATGTTTATCAGAAGTTTATGGGGTAGTGAGAATGTGGGCTGGTACGCTTATGCAGGTGGGATTTCGGTGCATTGTTTGTGGGAAATATTTGGTACCCATTTTTCCAGTTTTAAATGTTGGGTAGAATGCATTCTCTCTGCATCAGTGTGACAGAACAGGACCATAACTATGAATGTGCCCTGTGTACCACCGCACATAGCAGTACAGGGTAGGGGGCACTGTTGGCGGCACTTGTCAATTATCTGTTAGAATTACTTTCACTTGCAGCTTCCCCCCTTTTTGAAGCCCAGTATCTCCTAAACCGCCCCTGTCTCCTCCCACCACCCCTTCTGTCGCTAATACCTATACAATATTCATGACCTTAACTTGGGGGGTCGCCAAGCTCAGACTTGCCTATGGGCAACTGGTTTGAGCTTCCCATGCTCTAACTGTATCATACCTTGCAACTTTCGTTTCTTGTAAAGAGGGACATACCGCGCCGGAGACGCGGTCATGGCTGGAAAGGGGTGGGGCTTTGGGTGGAGGGGTGTGGTCTCAAGTTGAGGGGCATGGCCTAGGGGTGCGACCCCCATTTTCATCATTTTGGGGACGTGCCTAGCGCTCCCTGAACGGCTGGACAGCCCCCAGCTCCCCTTCATGCACTGATAGATGCCGTGTGCATGCGGTGACATTCTGCTGATGCCATCATGTTCAATGTTGATGATTCTTCAATGTTGACATTGAGGTGTCGACAATATGATTATCAATATTGTAAATATCTTTATAACTACATCCCCATAAGGAACAATCATTAGAGTAGGATTTAATCCAGTAATATGCTATGTTCCTAGTTAAATGCACCATAACTAAAGAGTATCCATTGCTCCAATGTTTAATGTACAACAATCACCTTTCCAAAAGTCAAGTTTTCACCATAGATGTAAAGAACAAAACAAAAGATTAATTTGAGGTTTACTTTTCTTTTCAACATTTCCGTTCTTTTGCACTCCTCTTTTTTATTAGTGGTCAGCAGATAGTTAAAAAAGTGTTTCTGAAATGGTGAGCACATTGGTGTAAATGCAATAGTGCAGCCCCATCATTATGTTGGTTTAGCCTGTAGATTTAACACAGCAATAATTTAAAAAGCCAAATGCAGCTGCTTGAAACTCACAGGCTATTAGATGTGCCACACTCAGTTTTATAATATTACAAATCTGCGTGATTACTAGTGATGAGCGCCGGAAATTTTTCGGGTTTTGTGTTTTGGTTTTGGGTTCGGTTCCGCGGCCGTGTTTTGGGTTCGACCGCGTTTTGGCAAAACCTCACCGGGTTTTTTTTGTCGGATTCGGGTGTGTTTTGGATTCGGGTGTTTTTTTCAAAAAACACTAAAAAACAGCTTAAATCATAGAATTTGGGGGTAATTTTAATCCCAAAGTATTATTAACCTCAAAAAACATAATTTCCACTCATTTTCAGCCTATTCTGAACACCTCACACCTCACAATATTATTTTTAGTCCTAAAATTTGCACCGAGGTCGCTGTGTGAGTAAGATAAGCGACCCTAGTTGCCGACACAAACACCGTGCCCATCTAGGAGTGGCACTGCAGTGTCACGCAGGATGTCCCTTCCAAAAAACCCTCCCCAAACAGCACATGACGCAAAGAAAAAAAGAGGCACAATGAGGTAGCTGACTGTGTGTGTGAGAAAGATAAGCGACCCTAGTGGCCGACACAAACACCGTGCCCATCTAGGAGTGGCACTGCAGTGTCACGCAGGATGTCCCTTCCAAAAAACCCTCCCCAAACAGCACATGACGCAAAGAAAAAAAGAGGCGCAATGAGGTAGCTGACTGTGTGAGAAAGATAAGCGACCCTAGTGGCCGACACAAACACCGGGCCCATCTAGGAGTGGCACTGCAGTGTCACGCAGGATGTCCCTTCCAAAAAACCCTCCCCAAACAGCACATGACGCAAAGAAAAAAAGAGGCACAATGAGGTAGCTGACTGTGTGTGTGAGAAAGATAAGCGACCCTAGTGGCCGACACAAACACCGGGCCCATCTAGGAGTGGCACTGCAGTGTCACGCAGGATGTCCCTTCCAAAAAACCCTCCCCAAACAGCACATGACGCAAAGAAAAAAAGAGGCGCAATGAGGTAGCTGACTGTGTGAGAAAGATAAGCGACCCTAGTGGCCGACACAAACACCGGGCCCATCTAGGAGTGGCACTGCAGTGTCACGCAGGATGTCCCTTCCAAAAAACCCTCCCCAAACAGCACATGACGCAAAGAAAAAAAGAGGCACAATGAGGTAGCTGACTGTGTGTGTGAGAAAGATAAGCGACCCTAGTGGCCGACACAAACACCGGGCCCATCTAGGAGTGGCACTGCAGTGTCACGCAGGATGTCCCTTCCAAAAAACCCTCCCCAAACAGCACATGACGCAAAGAAAAAAAGAGGCGCAATGAGGTAGCTGACTGTGTGAGAAAGATAAGCGACCCTAGTGGCCGACACAAACACCGGGCCCATCTAGGAGTGGCACTGCAGTGTCACGCAGGATGTCCCTTCCAAAAAACCCTCCCCAAACAGCACATGACGCAAAGAAAAAAAGAGGCACAATGAGGTAGCTGACTGTGTGTGTGAGAAAGATAAGCGACCCTAGTGGCCGACACAAACACCGGGCCCATCTAGGAGTGGCACTGCAGTGTCACGCAGGATGTCCCTTCCAAAAAACCCTCCCCAAACAGCACATGACGCAAAGAAAAAAAGAGGCACAATTAGGTAGCTGACTGTGTGTGTGAGAAAGATAAGCGACCCTAGTGGCCGACACAAACACCGTGCCCATCTAGGAGTGGCACTGCAGTGTCACGCAGGATGTCCCTTCCAAAAAACCCTCCCCAAACAGCACATGACGCAAAGAAAAAAAGAGGCACAATGAGGTAGCTGACTGTGTGTGTGAGAAAGATAAGCGACCCTAGTGGCCGACACAAACACCGGGCCCATCTAGGAGTGGCACTGCAGTGTCACGCAGGATGTCCCTTCCAAAAAACCCTCCCCAAACAGCACATGACGCAAAGAAAAAAAGAGGCGCAATGAGGTAGCTGACTGTGTGAGAAAGATAAGCGACCCTAGTGGCCGACACAAACACCGGGCCCATCTAGGAGTGGCACTGCAGTGTCACGCAGGATGTCCCTTCCAAAAAACCCTCCCCAAACAGCACATGACGCAAAGAAAAATAAAAGAAAAAAGAGGTGCAAGATGGAATTGTCCTTGGGCCCTTCCCACCCACCCTTATGTTGTAACTATAAACAAAACAGGACATGCACACTTTAACCAACCCATCATTTCAGTGACAGGGTCTGCCACACGACTGTGACTGAAATGACGGGTTGGTTTGGACCCCCACCCAAAAAGAAGCAATTAATCTCTCCTTGCACAAACTGGCTCTACAGAGGCAAGATGTCCACCTCATCATCATCCTCCGATATATCACCGTGTACATCCCCCTCCTCACAGATTATCAATTCGTCCCCACTGGAATCCACCATGTCAGCTCCCTGTGTACTTTGTGGAGGCAATTGCTGCTGGTCAATGTCTCCGCGGAGGAATTGATTATAATTCATTTTAATGAACATCATCTTCTCCACATTTTCTGGATGTAACCTCGTACGCCGATTGCTGACAAGGTGAGCGGCGGCACTAAACACTCTTTCGGAGTACACACTTGTGGGAGGGCAACTTAGGTAGAATAAAGCCAGTTTGTGCAAGGGCCTCCAAATTGCCTCTTTTTCCTGCCAGTATAAGTACGGACTGTGTGACGTGCCTACTTGGATGCGGTCACTCATATAATCCTCCACCATTCTATCAATGGTGATAGAATCATATGCAGTGACAGTAGACGACATGTCCGTAATGGTTGTCAGGTCCTTCAGTCCGGACCAGATGTCAGCATCAGCAGTCGCTCCAGACTGCCCTGCATCACCGCCAGCGGGTGGGCTCGGAATTCTGAGCCTTTTCCTCGCACCCCCAGTTGCGGGAGAATGTGAAGGAGGAGATGTTGACAGGTCGCGTTCCGCTTGACTTGACAATTTTCTCACCAGCAGGTCTTTTAAACCCAGCAGACTTGTGTGCGCCGGAAAGAGAGATCCAAGGTAGGTTTTAAATCTAGGATCGAGCACGGTGGACAAAATGTAGTGCTCTGATTTCAACAGATTGACCACCCGTGAATCCTTGTTAAGCGAATTAAGGGCTCCATCCACAAGTCCCACATGCCTAGCGGAATCGCTCTGTCTTAGCTCCTCCTTCAATGTCTCCAGCTTCTTCTGCAAAAGCCTGATGAGGGGAATGACCTGACTCAGGCTGGCAGTGTCTGAACTGACTTCACGTGTGGCAAGTTCAAAGGGCATCAGAACTTTGCACAACGTTGAAATCATTCTCCACTGCGCTTGAGACAGGTGCATTCCACCTCCTATATCGTGGTCAGTTGTATAGGCTTGAATGGCCTTTTGCTGCTCCTCCAACCTCTGAAGCATATAGAGGGTTGAATTCCACCTCGTTACCACCTCCTGCTTCAGATGATGGCAGGGCAGGTTCAGGCGTTTTTGGTGGTGCTCCAGTCTTCTGTACGTGCTGCCTGTACGCCGAAAGTGTCCCGCAATTTTTCTGGCCACCGCCAGCATCTCTTGCACGCCCCTGTCGTTTTTTAAAAAATTCTGCACCACCAAATTCAAGGTATGTGCAAAACATGGGACGTGCTGGAATTTGCCCAGATGTAATGCACGCACAATATTGCTGGCGTTGTCCGATGCCACAAATCCACAGGAGAGTCCAATTGGGGTAAGCCATTCCGCGATGATCTTCCTCAGTTGCCGTAAGAGGTTTTCAGCTGTGTGCGTATTCTGGAAACCGGTGATACAAAGCGTAGCCTGCCTAGGAACGAGTTGGCGTTTGCGAGATGCTGCTACTGGTGCCGCCGCTGCTGTTCTTGCGGCGGGAGTCCATACATCTACCCAGTGGGCTGTCACAGTCATATAGTCCTGACCCTGCCCTGCTCCACTTGTCCACATGTCCGTGGTTAAGTGGACATTGGGTACAGCTGCATTTTTTAGGACACTGGTGACTCTTTTTCTGAGGTCTGTGTACATTTTCGGTATCGCAACCCTAGAGAAATGGAACCTAGATGGTATTTGGTACCGGGGACACAGTACCTCCAACAAGTCTCTAGTTGGCTCTGCAGTAATGATGGATACCGGAACCACGTTTCTCACCACCCAGGATGTCAAGGCCTCAGTTATCCGCTTTGCAGTAGGATGACTGCTGTGATATTTAATCTTCCTCGCAAATGACTGTTGGACAGTCAATTGCTTGGTGGAAGTAGTAAAAGTGGTCTTACGACTTCCCCTCTGGGATGACCATCGACTCCCAGCAGCAACAACAGCAGCGCCAGCAGCAGTAGGCGTTACACGCAAGGATGCATCGGAGGAATCCCAGGCAGGAGAGGACTCGTCAGAATTGCCAGTGACATGGCCTGCAGGACTATTGGCATTCCTGGGGAAGGAGGAAATTGACACTGAGGGAGTTGGTGGGGTGGTTTGCGTGAGCTTGGTTACAAGAGGAAGGGATTTACTGGTCAGTGGAGTGCTTCCGCTGTCACCCAAAGTTTTTGAACTTGTCACTGACTTATTATGAATGCGCTGCAGGTGACGTATAAGGGAGGATGTTCCGAGGTGGTTAACGTCCTTACCCCTACTTATTACAGCTTGACAAAGGGAGCACACGGCTTGACACCTGTTGTCCGCATTTCTGGTGAAATACCTCCACACCGAAGAGCTGATTTTTTTGGTATTTTCTCCTGGCATGTCAACGGCCATATTCCTCCCACGGACAACAGGTGTCTCCCCGGGTGCCTGACTTAAACAAACCACCTCACCATCAGAATCCTCCTGGTCAATTTCCTCCCCAGCGCCAGCAACACCCATATCCTCCGCATCCTGGTGGACTTCAACACTGACATCTTCAATCTCACTATCAGGAACTGGACTGCGGGTGCTCCTTCCAGCACTTGCAGGGGGCGTGCAAATGGTGGAAGGCGCATGCTCTTCACATCCAGTGTTGGGAAGGTCAGGCATCGCAACCGACACAATTGGACTCTCCTTGTGGATTTGGGATTTCGAAGAACGCACAGTTCTTTGCTGTGCTTTTGCCAGCTTGAGTCGTTTCATTTTTCTAGCGAGAGGCTGAGTGCTTCCATCCTCATGTGAAGCTGAACCACTAGCCATGAACATAGGCCAGGGCCTCAGCCGTTCCTTGCCACTCCGTGTGGTAAATGGCATATTGGCAAGTTTACGCTTCTCCTCCGACAATTTTATTTTAGGTTTTGGAGTCTTTTTTTTTCTGATATTTGGTGTTTTGGATTTGACATGCTCTGTACTATGACATTGGGCATCGGCCTTGGCAGACGACGTTGCTGGCATTTCATCGTCTCGGCCATGACTAGTGGCAGCAGCTTCAGCACGAGGTGGAAGTGGATCTTGATCTTTCCCTAATTTTGGAACCTCAACTTTTTTGTTCTCCATATTTTATAGGCAGAACTAAAAGGCACCTCAGGTAAACAATGGAGATGGATGGATTGGATACTAGTATACTATATATACAATTATGGACGGACTGCCACGGTTAGGTGGTATAAAAAAACCACGGTATAAAAAAACCACGGCATAAAAAAACCACGGTATAAAAACCACGGTATAAAAAAACCACGGTATAAAAAAACCACGGTATAAAAAAACCACGGTATAAAAAAACCACGGTATAAAAAAACCACGGTATAAAAAAACCGCACTGTACACTGGTTGATAAAGAGATAGTAGTATACTCGTAACAATTAGGATGACACTATGACGGTATAAAGAATGAAAAAAAAACCACGGTTAGGTGGTAGGTATATAATAATAAATAATACAATTCTGGTCGGACGGACTGCCTGCCGTGTGCCGACACAGAGGTAGCCACAGCCGTGAACTACCGCACTGTACACTGGTTGATAAAGAGATAGTAGTATACTCGTAACAATTAGGATGACACTATGACGGTATAAAGAATGAAAAAAAAACCACGGTTAGGTGGTAGGTATATAATAATAAATAATACAATTCTGGTCGGACGGACTGCCTGCCGTGTGCCGACACAGAGGTAGCCACAGCCGTGAACTACCGCACTGTACACTGGTTGATAAAGAGATAGTAGTATACTCGTAACAATTAGGATGACACTATGACGGTATAAAGAATGAAAAAAAAACCACGGTTAGGTGGTAGGTATATAATAATAAATAATACAATTCTGGTCGGACGGACTGCCTGCCGTGTGCCGACACAGAGGTAGCCACAGCCGTGAACTACCGCACTGTACACTGGTTGATAAAGAGATAGTAGTATACTCGTAACAATTAGGATGACACTATGACGGTATAAAGAATGAAAAAAAAACCACGGTTAGGTGGTAGGTATATAATAATAAATAATACAATTCTGGTCGGACGGACTGCCTGCCGTGTGCCGACACAGAGGTAGCCACAGCCGTGAACTACCGCACTGTACACTGGTTGATAAAGAGATAGTAGTATACTCGTAACAATTAGGATGACACTATGACGGTATAAAGAATGAAAAAAAAACCACGGTTAGGTGGTAGGTATATAATAATAAATAATACAATTCTGGTCGGACGGACTGCCTGCCGTGTGCCGACACAGAGGTAGCCACAGCCGTGAACTACCGCACTGTACACTGGTTGATAAAGAGATAGTAGTATACTCGTAACAATTAGGATGACACTATGACGGTATAAAGAATGAAAAAAAAACCACGGTTAGGTGGTAGGTATATAATAATAAATAATACAATTCTGGTCGGACGGACTGCCTGCCGTGTGCCGACACAGAGGTAGCCACAGCCGTGAACTACCGCACTGTACACTGGTTGATAAAGAGATAGTAGTATACTCGTAACAATTAGGATGACACTATGACGGTATAAAGAATGAAAAAAAAACCACGGTTAGGTGGTAGGTATATAATAATAAATAATACAATTCTGGTCGGACGGACTGCCTGCCGTGTGCCGACACAGAGGTAGCCACAGCCGTGAACTACCGCACTGTACTGTGTCTGCTGCTAATATAGACTGGTTGATATTTAAAGAGATATTAGTAGTATACAACAATACTATACTGGTGGTCAGGCACTGGTCACCACTCCTGCAGCAAAAGTGTGCACTGTTAATTAATATAATTGTACTCCTGGCTCCTGCTAACAACCTGCAGTGCTCCCCAGTCTCCCCCACAATTAATTATAAGCTTTTAATTTATACATTGATGACTGTGCAGCACACTGGGCTGAGCTGAGTGCACACAGACTGAGTCACACTGTGTGACTGACTGTGCTGTGTATCGTTTTTTTTTTCAGGCAGAGAACGGATATAGCAGAGAGAAGTGAACGGATATATTATATTAAATAAAAGTTAACTAGCAACTGCACTGGTCACTGACTGTGGTAAACTAACTCTGTCTGCGACTCTGCACAATCTCTCTCTATCTAATCTATCTATCTCTATTCTAATGGAGAGGACACCAGACACGTCCTCTCCCTATCAATCTCAATGCACGAGTGAAAATGGCGGCGACGCGCGGCTCCTTATATAGAATCCGAGTCTCGCGAGAATCCGACAGCGTCATGATGACGTTCGGGCGCGCTCGGGTTAACCGAGCAAGGCGGGAAGATCCGAGTCGCTCGGACCCGTGGAAAAAAAAGTGAAGTTCGTGCGGGTTCGGATTCAAAGAAACCGAACCCGCTCATCTCTAGTGATTACCATAGTAAAAAAATAAATACATAATATACACTCTAATGACCATGACAAATTTGATATAATACATAAAAAAATTACAGCTAGTTGTTGATGCGACAAAAGTAATTACCTCTAAGAACATGATTTCAGCCAAGTCGTAAGATGAAATACAAAATATAATACAAATTCAGCCCAAATCCCGTCCAGTTACTGTCCAAGCATTTATATTATGTTAAAAAGCATTGTATTAAATCTTGGATTGTATATCAAAGGTTATTATTACATCAGTCATTATTATAGCAGTATGTAAAGCTATTTAATTGACATAAATCATTTTTGCATCAGTACTTTATTCTAGTCTCGTAAAATATATTTTGATGTTCATTAATTATGGTGATTTGCTCATCAGTCTTATGTATAATGTTTTAATTTTGTTTTCATTTTTTTTTAAGAACAATGATGATTTTACATGTAATGACGTGGTATTAATTTCAATAGAAAATAAAAACCATTTATAAATCTAAAAAATAATCTGCAAAGATATGAACGATCTCGTTCATAAATGAATGAGATACCGTTCATATCTTTGAGTGTGGAGGCTCCAGCGATGAACGATGCGCGGCCCTGCGCTTGTTCATCGCTGGTCCCCCGTCGGCTGTACATGCAGGCCAATATGGACGATCTCGTCAATATTTGCCTGCACTTCAATGCAGCCGGGTGACGGGGGGAGTGAAGAAACTTCACTCCCCCCGTCACTGCCCCTCCGCCGCCGGGTCGCCCGTCGGCTGTATCCGCCGTTGGGCAGCTCGGCGGCGGATCGGCCAATGTGTTGGGCCCATAACACAGTGCCCAGAAGCAAATCTCCCAAAAAAGTTATGTCAAAAACACAGTAAGAAAAGATACAGATGTGTCCTCATACATCATTGATGCAGTTGCACCAAACATCCCCACTCGGCATGCCAGGTCGCATAAAACTCTTCTATAGTTGGGCGTCTTTTTTGCAGAAAATGCATCTTTGTAGCAACGTGACTGGACACACCAGGAGCAGCTGCGGCTTTTTCCATGGCAAGTTCCGTTGCGCTTCATATACAGATTCTGCCGCATAGAATATGCAAGTGCCAACATAGCAAAATAATCGGCACAGTTTCCTCATGCGTCCAAGTCACATCATATTGTGACTAAGACGGCTTATTGAGACTAGATGTATGAGGACACATCTATATACTGACAAACAGAAACACTGCATTACATATCATCGGTATGAGAAACAGAAGAAACAGCCAAGAGTTTTTTACAGGTGAAAGCTGATGGCTGCTGCTTTTTAATGTCGGTGTTACACTGGGAGGTTGGTGCTTGGTAATGTTGACACAGCCAAGCATCACACTTCTAGTTGGAGATGCAAAGGATGCTACTCCCACCTGATTTCATTATTATCCTTTATTTATATGGCACCACAAGGGGTCCGCAGTGCCGTACAAAGTACAGTACATAAACAGTATGATAAAAAGAAAAAGTGACTTACAGTACAAAACATTGCAGGATGTACAAATTGCTGTATCAGCAGTCATAATATCCAATGCAGCAGCAGGGCAGTACCCATGGGCATACCTCCTACTTGTTCCAATCTTTGCAGGAAAGACCCATTTTGGGGACACTGTCCCGCTATACCACCCACAAACCTGAAGTGTTGTGTGGAGGTGTGTGTGTGTGTGTGTGGGGGGGGCTTTGGTGGCCCCCTGTCACTTGCTAAGCAGAGCAGTGGTGAATAGATGCTTAATGGAGACAGAGGGAGAGGGGGCACAGTCAGCAACTCCCAGAGCATTGGCCCCCAATGATGAAAACTGAGAGAAAGGACTAGCCTACTTTTGAAAACTAGTTTCAGGTAGATTATGGGCCAGATGCATCATCGCTTGGAAAGTGATAAAATGGAGAGTGAAAAAGTATCAGCCAATCAACTCCTAACTGCCATGTCACAGGCTGTGTTTGAAAAATGTCAGTTAGGAGGTGATTGGCTGGTACTTTTTCACTCTCCATTTTATCACTTTCAAAGTGATGATGCATCTAGCCCTATGGTTGGTAATAGAATGGGCATCTAGAATAGGACACGTGTCGCTGAGGGGGCGTGTCATTCTTCACCTAGAGGGCATGTCTAATGACATACAGTTCTACACTCCACAAGCACACAAACAACCCTACCCAATACACTTTCTTTTGGTCACAGAGTAGAAATCAATATAGACCTAACTTCATAAGGAATTATTTTTATGCATTTCTTCATTTGAATACACTTAAAAAAGTAAAAAATGTATTTCAAAAGGCTTTTCTTAAATTTAAACTTCAAAACATGTGATGTCATTTGGAACCAAGATACATTTGATAACCCATATTGTTATTGCAGTTCTTCTGAATATTTTATGGACACCCTCACAGTGAGTGTTACCAGAAGAACAGTGAGTAATGCCATTTTACTCAACACGATTGGCAGCCATAACAATAAAAATAGGATTTTAATACCTACCGGTAAATCATTTTCTCTTAGTCTGTAGAGGATGCTGGGGTCACCTGAAGAACCATGGGGTATAGACGGGATCAACAGGAGACATGGGCACTTTAAGACTTTCAAAGGGTGTGACCTGGCTCCTCCCTCTATGCCCCTCCTCCAGACTCCAGTTTAAGGAACTGTGCCCAGGGAGACGGACATTTAGAGGAAAGGATTTATTGTTAAACCACGGTGAGCATCTTACCAGCTCACACCGCAAGCATGCCATAGAACGTGGGATTCTACAAAACACAAGCCAACGGCATGAAGAAATTTGCAGCAATATGCTGACAAAAACCTTAACACAACCTGTGTGTAACCACATCCATTAACTGCAGATACAGTACGCACTGGGACGGGCGCCCAGCATCCTCTACGGACTAAAAGAAAAGGATTTACTGGTAGGTATTAAAATCCTATTTTCTCATACATCCTAGAGGATGCTGGGGTTACCTCAAGAACCATGGAGTTATACCAAAGCTCTAGAATGGGCGGGAGAGTGCGGATGACTCTGCAGCACCGATTGACCAAACATGAGGTCCTCATCGGCCAGGGTATCAAACTTGTAAAACATTGCAAAAGTGTTTGAACCTGACCAAACATCTGCTCGGCAAAGTTGTAATGATGAGATTCTCCCAGGCAGCCGCCCGGGACAAGCCCACCTCTCTAGTAGACCGGGCCTTCACCGATTCGGTAACGGCAATCCAGACGTGGAATGAGCATGCTGAATCTCACCACAGATCCAGCGCGCAATGGCCTGCTTGGAAGCAGGACACCCAACCTTGTTGGGAGCATACAGGACAAACAGAGCCACTGTTTTCCTAATCTGAGCCGGTCAGGCAACATAATCTTCAAAGCTCCAACCACATCCAGAGACTTTGACTCAGCGAAGGTGTCAGTAGCCACAGGCGCCACAATAGCCCGGTTCCTGTAGAAAGAGGAAACCACCTTCGGTAGAAAACGCTGACGTGTCCTCAATTCAGCTCTATCTTCAAGGAAGATCAAATAAGAGCTCTTGTGATACAAGGCCCCTAACTCAGACACACGCCTTGCAGATGCCAAGGCCAACAGGATGGCCACTTTTCAAGTGAAAAGAGCAACTTCACCTTCTTAAAAGCTCAAATCCACGTGATTGAAGGAACTGCAACACCACATTACGATCCCATGGTGCCACTGTGGGCACAAATGAAGGTTGGGCGCGCAACACACCTTTCACGCAAGACTGAACTTCCGGAAGGGAAGCTAATAGTTTCAGAAAGAAAATTGCCAATGCTGATATCTGGACCTTAATGGAGTCCAACTTCAGTCTGCATTTCCTCCAGCCTGTAGGAAATGGAGAAAATGCCCTAACTGAAACTCTTCCGTTGAAACTTTCTTGGATTCACACCAAGACACATATTTTCTCCAAAAACGGTGGTAATGTTTAGATTACTCCTTTCCTGGCCTGAATAAGAGTGGGGATGACTTCCTTGGGAATACCCTTTCGGGCTAGGATCCGGCGCTCAACAGTTATGACATCCAACGTTCCGCGGTAAGTCTAGGTACATGCACGGCACCTACCGTAGTAGATCCTCACGAAGAGGAAGAGGCCCAGGATCTTTTAATGAGCAACTCCTGAAGATCTGGGCACCAAGCCCTCCTTGGCCAGTCTGGGGCAATGAAAATTGCCTGTACCCTTGTACTTCTTATGATCCCGAGAACTTTTGGGATCGGTGGAAGTGGAAGGAATACATACACTGACCGGAATAGCCACTGGGTCACCAGAGCATCTACTGCTATTGTCTGAGGGTCTGGAACAATATTTCTGAAGCTTCTCGTTGAGACGAGAAGTCATCATGTCTACTTGAGGAACTCCCCAAAGACTTGTCACCTCTGCGAAGACTTCTTGGTGGAGGTCCCACTCTCCTGGATGGAGATCGTGTCTGCTGAGGAAGTCCGTTTCCCAGTAGTCCACTCCCGGAATGAAAATTGCAAACAGAGCCCTTATATGTTTTTCTGCCCAAAGGAGGATCTTCGTCACCTCTGCCATTTCCGCTCTGCTTTTCATTCTGCCGTGCTGTTACATTGTCCAACTGGATCTGCATGGGGTGATCTTGAAGATGTACCGCATGCTGAAGGCCGTTGTAAATGGCTCTCAATTCCAGCATGTTCATGTGAAGGCAGGCTTTCTGACTTTAGCATTTTTATTGGAAGCTTTTCCCTTGAGTGACAGCTCCCCAGCCTCGGAGACTTGCATCCGTGGTTACCAGGACCCAGTCCTGAATCCCGAACCTGCGTCCCTCTAGTAGGTGTGAGCTGTGGAGCCACCGCAGGAGTAAAATCCTGGCTTTCGACGACAGGACTATCGTCCGGTGCATGTGCATGTGGGATCCACTTTTCCAACAGGTCCCACTGGAATACCCTGGCATGGAACCTGCCAAACTGTATGGCCTCGCAGGCCGCCACCATATTTGCACTGATGGATCGACACTCTTGATGGTTTCAAAACTAGTTTTACCATTTTCTGGATTTCCAGAGCCTTTTCCACCGGAAGAAAAACTCTCTGAACTTCCCTGTCCAGAATCATCCCGAAAAGAAAAGATAATCTTTCCTGGAAAATGTATGATCCAACCGTGTTGTTGGAGTATGGACAGGGAGAGCGCGATGTTTTGTACCAACTGCTCCCTGGATCTCGCCTTTATCAGGAGATCGTCTAGATAAGGAACTATATTGACTCCTTCTTGACGCAGGAGGACCATCATCTCCGCCATCACCTTGGTGAAAACCCTCGGCGCCGTGGAGAGACCGAAAGGTAACATCTGGAATTGGTAATGGCAATCCTGAACCGCGAATCTCAGATAAGCCTGGTGAGGAGGATAAATGGGAACATGCAGGTAAGCATTCTACAGACACCATGTAGTCCCCTCCTCCAGACTGGAATTCACTACCCTCAGCGATTCCATTTTGAACTTGAATCGTTTCAAGTAGAGATTCAGATTCTTTAGGTTTAGGCTCGGTCTGACTGAGCCGTCCAGCTTCGGAACTACAAAAAGGCTTGAATAAAACCCCTCCCTTTGTTGAGACAAAGGTACCAGGACTATGACCTGATCCTGACATAATGTTTGGATTGCCGCTGTTACTACTTCCCTTTCTGAAAGATAAGTTGGCAAGGTCGATTTAAAAAATCGGCATGGGGGAACGTCTTGAAACTCCAGCTTGTATCCCTGGGACACTATCTGCAACACCCAGGGATCCAGGACAGACAGAATCCAACCTTGGCTGAACGGTTTGAGATGTGCCCCCCCCCCGAGCGGCCTCCCGCAAAGGAGCCCCAGCGTCATACTGAAGATTTGGCAGAAGTAGGGGTAGACTTCTGCTCCTGGGAACCTGAAGCCACTGTGGACTTATTCCCTATCCCCTTCCCCTACCTGCAAAGAAGGGGGAACCTCTCGCTTTTATATTTATTGGGCCAAAAGGACTGCATGTGAGAGTGATATGTCTTTGTTGCCGGTGCAGGCGCAGATGGCAAAAAATGTCGACTTACCTGCGGTAGCCGCCGAGATTAACGCATCTAGTCCATCGCCAAATAAGGCCTCACCTCTATATGGTAGAGACTCCATATTTATTTTGGAATCTGCATCTGTGTTCCACTGGCGAATCCACAATGCCCTCCGAGCCGATACTGCCCTGGTAGCGGCTTGTGAACTCAACAGTCCAAAATCTTTTATCGCCTCTAGCAAGTATGCGGTAGCGTCTTTGATATTCCCTAACTTAAGAAGTATCTCATCTTAATCAATCGTGTCAATTTCTAATGACACGCTTTCTGACCATTTTTCAATAGCGCGACTCACCCACACGCAAACAATAGTGGGTCTGAGCAGCGTACCATTTGCAACATAAATGGATTTTAATGTGTTTTTCACCTTTCGGTCTGCCGGCTCTTTTAGTAATGCCGTGCCCGGTGCAGGGAGAATTACTTTCTTTGTCACCTTGGACAGTGCACTATCTAACACAGGGTGTGACTGCCGGGATAGAATATATTAAGCTCGTGGGAGGGACTCTAAATAGACATATGTCCCTGGAGTCCCTATCGTCGACACAGGACTTACAGTTCGTGTCGGTATCAATAGTCATAACATTTGTAAATGGACTTTATGTGACCCAGGGAGGGCCGCCTGCAGATGGAAGAACAGAATCCTGAAAAGAAACCCATCTTCCACATATCCAGCATGCAGTATTAGATACAGCCTTATCTAATCTCCTATTGATATGATGCATACTGTCATGTATTTCTTTCACCCATGCATGTTCTCGGTGTGTCGGTATCGCCACCACCTTACAACTCTGTATCCCTACAATGGCTTCCTTCAGGGAGGAACTCCATGCCTCCAATATGTCACACACGTGTACCACACACACTCACAGACACACTGGGAATTATAGGGAACAGATCTCTGTCAGGTGGACACAGAGAGGAAAAAACCAGCTCACACCCCAGCGCCAAGCACACACAATCTGTGATACATATCATTGAAAAACAGACCTGCAGAGCTTTTATTATTATAATAGTACAAGTACCATATACATCCCCCCCCCCATTTTTGCACCCTGATACAAGTCAGTAGTGAAGAGAGGACCAGCGTTTCTCTTGTGAGGAGAAAGTGGCGCTGATTAGTGTGCTGGCTTAGTGAGGAAGAAGCCCCGCCCCGTACTGGCGCGCTTCACTCGCTCTTAACTAAATAGTTAATTATACTGGCGGGGGTAGGACAATGTGCCTTTTGCCATAACTAAGTTTTATGCTGCCCAGGGTGCCCCCCTTGTGCCCTGCACCCTGCAGTTGTAGCAGTGTGTGTGTGAGCTGTGAGGAAGGAGCTCCGCCCCCGTAATGGCACACTTCCTTCCCGCAATTTTCAACAAATATTTCTACTGGCGGGGGTTAGGACAGTGCCTTGGCACAAATGTCCCCTCATGCCTTACCCTGTACTTGTCCTATACCGTCATCAACTGTAAGTTGCTGTTTTCCTGTTTGATTATTTATGTACTCTGTAACTGGGCGCTGCGGAACCCTTGTGGTGCCATATAAATAAAGGATAATAATAATAATAATAATGTCAGTGTCAGAATGAGGATTTATATGCTGCCCAGGGTGCGCATCCCCCCCCCGCGCCCTGCACCCTGTAGTGCCGCTGTGTGTGGGAGCATGGCGCGCAGCGTGCGATCGCTGTGCGGTACCTGAAGTCTTCCTTGCTTCTTCTACTCACCTGTCTTCTGACTTCTGGCTCTGGAAGGGCGGTGACGGCCGGTTCTGGGAACGAGCATCTAGGCGTACCTAGCGATCAGACCCTCAGGAGCTAATGGTGTCCTGTAGCCAAGAATCAGAGCCTTTAAACTCACTAGAAGTAGGTCTAACTTCTCTCCCCTAAGTCTCACGAAGCAGGGAGGCCGTTGCCAGCAGTACTCCCTGAAAATAAAAAACCTAACATAAGTGTTTTTCAGGGAAACTCAGTAGAGCTCCTCAGAGTGCATCCAGTCTCACTGGGCACAATTCTAAACTGGAGTCTGGAGGAGGAGCATAGACTGGGGAGCTAGGTCACACAGTTTGAAAGTCTTAAAGTGTCCATGTCTCCTGCGGATCCCGTCTATACCCTATGGTTCTTGAGGTGACCCCAGCATCCTCTAGAACAGAGGTCCTCAAACTCGGTCCTCGGGGGCCCACACAGTGATCACTTGCGATTCTGTGAGGAGACCTGTAAAACATGCACTGTGTGGGCCCCCGAGGACCGAGTTTGAGGACCTCTGCTCTAGAACATATGAGAAATAACAAATGCATACAAATACATGAATGACACAATGTTAGATGTGATAAAGTGGAGAGAGAAAAAGTACCAGCCAATCAGCTCCTAAATGTCATGTCACAGGCTTTGTTTGAAAAAATACAGCAGCTGATTGGCTGGTACTTTTTCTCTCTCCATTTTATCACTCTCCAAGCGATAATGCATCTAGACCACATTGTTAAATGGGTCTCAAAGTATATCCAATAAATGTATACATGGATACTGAATCATTCATAGTTAAGTGCTGAGCTGTGTGATTTGCCTGGTCTCAGTAGTATCAGGGTAACATGGGCACCAGTAGTATAATAATCAGAGCTATTATCCAAGTATTGGAGGGAGGGGTTATGTAGGGTCCTGGCTCTCAGTAGTATCAGGGTGTAACATGGGCACTAGGAGTATAATAATCAGAGCTATTATCCAAGTATTGGAGGGAGGGGTTATGTAGGGTCCTGGCTCTCAGTAGTATCAGGGTAACATGGGCACCAGTAGCATAATAATCAGAGCTATTATCCAAGTATTGGGGGGAGGGGTTATGTAGGGTCCTGGCTCTCAGTAGTATCAGGGTGTAACATGGGCACTAGGAGTATAATAATCACAGCTGTTATCCAATAGTATTGGGGGGAGGGGGTATGTAGGGTGCTGGCTCTCAGTAGTATCAGGGTGTAACATGGGCACCAGTAGTATAATAATCACAGCTGTTATCCAATAGTATTGGGGGGAGGGGGTATGTAGGGTCCTGGCTCTCAGTAGTATCAGGGTGTAACATGGGCACTAGGAGTATAATAATCACAGCTGTTATCCAATAGTATTGGGGGGAGGGGTTATGTAGGGTCCTGGCTCTCAGTAGTATCAGGGTGTAACATGGGCACTAGGAGTATAATAATCACAACTGTTATCCAATAGTATTGGGGGTAGGGGGTATGTAGGGTGCTGGCTCTCAGTAGTATCAGCGTGTAACATGGGCACCAGTAGTATAATAATCACAGCGGCCAATAATGCCTCCTGCAGGATAAAGTGGCCCATGCATTAGGGGGAGGTGGGGGTTCAGGGGAAAGCTGGAATCTGATCTCATTATCGGAGTGTAATAGTGTACATTGGCACCAGTAGGTGTGCAGGACACTCAAACCATGGGACCCCCTCCTCCACCCACAACAGGACTGACTGCAATTCAGACGGATATATAGGCACCTGGTGCAATACTTCTTTTCTGCCATCCTCCCTTCACCCCCTCCCACTCCCAGTTATCCCGCTGCCTACAAGCGCCCAACAGACTATTTACATGTTTCTTAGCAGGGGGAAGAACAAGAACGAACCATCTCTGCTGCTGCTGCCGGAGGAAACAAGAAACAGCACTTTGTAGTCCCTGACTGCACTATGATGACTCACAGGCACTGCTGGGCTAGGCAGCTGAGGCTAACCACAACCCTGCGGTGAGTGGCTGGCCTATTTTGCATACTGATGGTAATCTCCACCCACGTGACATATGGATGCACAGTCACGATTTAAGATGGGGCTGTAGGAATCCAGGGGACTTGATAAACTATGCAGGGCAGCAGAAGACTGGACAATAAAACAGGAACCTGCGGGAGGGTTGGCATGTTTGCTTTGGCGGTGCGAGCACAATAATTACTCGTACAAACCCTGGTAGAGGAGTGTGTGTATAACAGAGATGTATGTTTCAAATACAAAGTAGCTACTGAATTTAAGTTTAAAAACTAGGTTAAGTATCTCCAGCTAGTGAACCTCATATGTCTATTGAATAACTATTTGCATTCCTGACAGTGCAGGAAGCTGCCTTTTGATCTGTTTTACAAGACTTCAAAACACAGCACAGCTCATGGAAAAATGAACAATGCTTTAGTACAAATTAATGATAAATCTATACACTGGCATACTTATCTCTACATAGTAGAAAAATCATTGTCTGTAGGCATGTGGTGTTTATTTACACAACTCATTTTACGTAGGCAACAAAACTGCCAATCAAAACCCATGAAATATTAAATTGTCATTGCCCTTTAAAATCCTTTAACTTGAATTCTCTAATTGTTCCTTCACTTTATCTCCCTGTACCAGAAAGTAAATAAATTAACAAAATAGCTTTTATCGCAGAGAATAACCTTTTAACTGAGGGATTATCTGTGGTTTATTTTTCATTTCTATCACTGCAGATAGCAGTTCATGCCTCATTGATTAGTTTGCTGAGGTGCTGACCAGAAATGAAAACAAGGTCTCTTAGAAATTGCCAGGACCTATGAAAAAAATAAAGGAAAAATAAAAACCTTAGAAAATGTTCTATTTTCAAAATATAGTTTTCAAGATTCCAGAAGGCAAGGGTCAGAAAAGATTCATTTAGTTTTGTCAGTATGTGACAGGAAGTAATTTCAATATAACATTCAAAAGGGCAATCACTGGTTTGTTCTTTGTATTTCCTATAATATGCTTGCGTTCGTTCGTTCGTTCGTTCGTTCATTTAGTTAACTAGAGTCATGTTCAAAATGCTGGACAGTGTGGTAGTGCAGATATATCTTATAGCTTCATTATGACATGTTCAAGGAAAGAACCAAATTAAAATGATTATGTTTAAAAATACAGATGGTGTTAGATAGGGAGTTGGTTTAAAACCACAAAAATAAATTTATCCCATGAGGTTCCAGGATGTCTTGACTATACTACAGCAAACAGAAGCAATAGGCACTAATGGCAAGTAGCAGACAAGAGGGAGTTGTTGGATATTTCAAAATGCACTTCTCCAAGGTGGATACAGTGTCAGTGGCACGTTCCAAAGTCTCCTCAAAGAGGAATGTTGAGTCATTTGTTTGACTAAATGTCCACTATTATAGTCAAGAGTGACACAAAAAGACACATAAGCATAATGTTGGGGCTATATTTAGTAGTTGCTTATTGGACCCATCATGGGATGGGTTCAGGGATATCTCCCTCCTTTACTTTCCCCAGCTGCACTTCCATGCGTTGGGGGGTGGAGAAGCTACCTTTGCAATATTTGCCGGAAACCACCAATGGTTCACTTACCACTTCACCAGGCCAGTCTAAGGAACTATGTGCATCCAAGACCAGTTCACAAATATGCATTGGAAATTAAAGACCAGACAGAAAGAAGGGAGGGTGTCAGGGAGTGAAGCAGGGTGCCAGGAGAAAGTGTTCTGGAACCGTGTTAAAGGGAAAGGAACAGGGTGCCAGAACAGACTGGAGATTGTCAGGTGATGGCTCTATGATGAACAGAGTTCCATAACAGATTGAAGGGGGCCAGCTGACTGAATACTTGGCGATTGAAGGGGACAGCACGCCAATAAAAAGCATAGGGTGTTTAGGAGAGATTCATCTGCATACATGCATATTAATGTTACAGTACACCCATATCTATCTACTTGACCTGCAGTTGAGTCAAAATGCCCTCGCTTAACTTTGCTTGTGTGTTAAGACTCTGATACAGCTCAGTTACGTCTCCTCATACATAAGTGGAGCAGCGACTAAAATGTGTATAACTCTGCAGCACTCATACATGGAGACGCTCATTTCCAGAGTGTGAAACAGGCATATGTTCAACTCAGCATCAGGCCCAATGTATTAGACTGAGCTCACAAGCACTTTCCAAGTCTATTCTGCAGTAGCACATTATAATCCATTCTTGACTCAAAAACAGAAACAAATATAGTAATGCATGTAAGATAAATCACATCACAGTGGTTCCCCTTGTATAGAAGCCTTCCATTCTATGTAGTATATGATATATGAGCTAATTTATTGTCACATAAATGCAGGTTTGTTCATTTTTTATTCTAATTCATTTTCAGTTCCATACATTTTAATATATGCAAGATAATCAAAATCAAGTGCTCAATGTTTATTTCATGAAGTCGAGCAGTAAGTCACGCTGATGTTACAGATTTATTACATTATTATGTCAGCACGGTTAAATTCCTGTGCTTTCCTTAAGTGGACATCCTATATACCTACATTAGCCTTATTAATATTTCAGGAAATATCAATAATTTCTACATTTTTAATAACTAAAATATCTATTCAAATCTCACAGTAAGATTGAAAACTATTTTTGTGAATCACAGTGCAATTCATTTATAGTATTCCTGGTTTGAGAGTTAGCCAATAGGTAACTTGTGTAATCCAAATATTCAATACTATATCACTGACATGGTTACCGAAATATAACAATGATGATGATGAAGAAGAAGAAGTAGAAAAAGAAATTAAAAATAACAGAGGTCATTGTGGTTAGTTATCTTTTTATATCAATTATATAAATGAGCATTAGCAGTGTTCCACCATTCCACCCTCAAAGTAGGCTTAGGGTAGTAATATCATCATCATCATCATCATCATCGTCATTGTCATTCTTTAGATCTATGTATAAGCTTTCAAACATAAGCTCTGCAACACTTTACAAAAGTAACTTACTTTAAAAATACTTTAACAAGGGAGGTTTAATACTTAAGAAACCAAAAGTTATAAATGCATAGTTATTTGGTGACTGTTTTTTTTTTTTTTTGTAGTATGCTACACATATACAGTAACTGTGATTTTTGAGAAAGAATGTTCACAATAGTGAAGGGCAGATCATATAGAAAACCAAATGGTGGGTGTGTATTTTATTTTATTGTCCTAATTTAAAAAAATACATATAAATGAAATATATCTTCCTTTCCCAGACTTCACTCCCTTACACAAATTTCTCGTTAGCAATTTTATAATTATAATTTGCCAATTAAGACAATAAAAGGTATAAAGTGGAACAATTGGTATGTAATACACAAGTGACATTACAATGTGTAAAACATATTGTAATCACTTGTGTAATGGTGCCCATACACTTATGAGATTATCGATACTATCCTTCGATTTCGACCACATCTGTGAGAGAAATCGAAGGATTGTATGCACATTTTAGTACCTTTCGACGCGATGCGCGGGCACGCCGGTCGAATATCGCGTCTCAAGATATTATGTGCTGTACATAATATTTATCAAATCGCAGTGCGAACGCATGTGTTTCTAGAAACACATGCTATATATTGCACTGCGATGTGCGAGGGGCACCCGCCGGGAGCGGCCAAAGGCCGCTCCCACTCAGCGGTGATGTGCCCATCACGTGATTACCATGCGATCTATCATATGATCGCATGGTAATCTTTTTGGCAGTTCAGGTGCGATTTCATCGCACCCGAACTGTTGGTGTAATGCCCCTTGATGTCGCGTCTCGGGGCATCGCACAAGTGTATGGGTACCATAACAGGGCTTAATTTTTTCGTATAAAGGGTTTTAATGTGTAAGTGTAACTGTCTGTGGAGGCAAAACACATCTGGATCACTAAACATAAGCGGATTTCAAGGTATTATATGAAAAACTGGGGAAATCACCCTGAACTCCAAAAATATAAGAAATAAGATGCAGTGGCATGGTACAGTAGTACAGAAGGCTGTTATTGGTCATAAGCAAAGTGCATAAGGTGTTTAAAAGGTGTGAAATCACTATTTTTTTTTACAATGGAAAAATTTAGTAAACAACTGTATTTTAGCAAATATTGGGGAATGAAATGAGCACGCATCAGCAAGTTCAAAAATGGATTTCCCATCTAGAAAACACCATATACCTGTCAGACAAAATCAACCCATTTGCTAGCTTACTGTATTATAGAAAACTTTTTATTTACCAGATTTTACCATTTAAATCCCTTAAGTACTACAGTATACTGTTTATTGGGTGAACAGCAACAGAGGTTCGGCAACAAGTCCCTATATTATTACCTACAAGCATGTTTTCTAACTTTTCGCCTACTTGTTAGGATCGACTAAAATCCATGTTAACTCCAATTGATAGGCATGTTAACTAACACAGATTTCTAATTGAATAGCAAAAACAATCTTTCTGTGCTACAGGATATCAAGTGATTTTGATGGGTGTTGTGGGAGGGATGGGGGCATGGCACTGTGAAATTCGTCACACAACCCCACCGCATGCACAGAATGCAATGATTTGCCACAGTAAGCCGTGGTACCAGGACAACGTATTTCACAGTGAATAGTTTCATCATGCACCTTACTCCACTTCACCGGAGGAGTGAGCAGGATGTGGGAGGCTTAAGCCTCTTGCCTACATGAAACTCACTGGACTTACCTAAGCACATAAATAACCTGGAAAATGTATTTTACAATATTAAATAGCCATGGAAACCATCTACTGTATGTTGGTTGATTTATATGGCTAAATAACTAATTTTAAATGATGAGTGTCACTATGTGGGAGTTAATGTATGTTCCCTATTTCTGCATCTTCTAAATGAGTCTTTGTGTAAGAAGGCACATTGTCCAATCGTGATGTGGGCAGCATTATATATGTATATACCAGTGTTTCCCAAACTGGGTGCTGTGGCACTCTGAGGTTCCTCGAGGCACTTGAAGGGTTATCCTGGGTTGGTGGTCCTGGACCAAATCAAATTATTTATGGTTAATGTAATAGACAAAAACAGTGGCTTCTAATCATAAAATATGTGGCTATACGGTTGCAAATCTTGTCCCTCACCATACAACTGACCCTAAGGATGACACATAAACACAACTTAATTCATTTAAAAAAAATTCTGAATTTCTCTGTAAGAAGCTTTTGTCCTAGGGGTGTTGTGAAAAAAAATTATGTTACTTTAAGGTGCCATGATTCAAATAAATTTAGGAGACTCTGGTATATACACCAAAGTGGGTAGGTTTACCAAAAATTGGATGTGTTTTTAAGCAAATGTGGTATTAGCAGAGGATTATATTGCCCCTTACTTGTATGGTGTAGGCCAAACATGTCTTCTAACCAGCTGTAAATAATGTAATCTAAATAGTGGCTATAACACCCAAACAGTTAAGTACAGTAAATGCAATATTTCCAATTTCTGAAAGTAGAGATTAATTACAGTTTAAAACCTGGTATGTTAAATGATCACCTGGATCTACATTTGCTAAATTTCTCAAATTTTATTGGTGGAAATTGCTGTTGTTCCCAGTTTAACCCATAACTCACAGCAGTATGAATTGACCATCATGTACAGTCATTGCTCTATTCACAGACACAATTTATAACTACAGATGTGTCCACATACACCTGTTCTATTTTACTCAATTTGGCATGCCATGTATAGACAATTTTTTGTTTGACATAATAGAATATGTATAACGTAGCATATTAAAGAAACAAATTAAGAAAAATCACAAAACATGGCTAAATCTCTGAGTCTATGGCATGCCAAACCATGCTATATTGTACATGGCAGGATACAGGAAAGGTGTATGTGGACACATCTATATAGCACAAAATTACATTCTGCGGAACGGTGAAGCATAAATGGAAGTTGAAGACCGTATCACTACAATGTCACACTTACAGATGTGTCCTTATACACCTAGCCTCAATACGTGTTGCGACACGAGACGCCTGTCACAAGTGAGCCACACTCAGTGGAGTAGCATATTTTTTACCCGAATTTGCATCTTAGTCGTAACGTGATTCAACAAAGCCACTTGACGGGACTTCACTGATTAATTTGATGTGACACTTGTATATATGTGTGAGACTGAGTCTGAATCTGTTTATAAAACACAATGGAAGTTGGCAGGGAAAAAAGCCATGACTGCTGCATTTTAGCACTTTGTATACAGATTCAGACTCAGTCACGCACAGATGTACAAGTGTCGCATGTCAAATTAATCAGCGTAGTCTCGTGAAGCAGCAAGACGCAAATACCGGCAAAACACAAGCAAAAAAAGACACTCTACGCAAGTTGAATCACAAGGGATGTGGAACGCCAAGAAGGACTGTTTGGCGCGACTGTAGAAACAGTATATGCGGACGCATCTGTAAACTACAAAGCCTGCAAAACTCAATTAATGTGACATTTAACCACAAATTTCCTCATATCTACCTGAATCCACATGAAATGCAGTAAAAAGGTTTAGATGAAAAAACCTTGCCACAATTATTGTAGTTGTGTTTCACTAATCAGTGAGTTCCAACAGTTTTATTTTATAAAGTATGTAATCTGCAGTAGGCCTTACCTCCCAAGTTAGCCATTATTAGTGGGACAGTCTCAATTTGTCAAACACAAAAAACTCTGGAGTTTGTTTACCCAAAAGTGGATGTTTCAGGGGGTATCAGGTTGAGGAATGTTTGGTTCACGGCAGGGTTTAGGGAAAACTGGTATGTTGTCCTAATATTCATGTCTACATGTATTCATTAGATACTCCTGCTCCATTTGTGTGGTTGCTCTTGTGATTGATTGCTTGTTCACTGTTTTCAATATTGGGTTTTATAGACCCCGGCTATGCCCTGGTGATCTCTTTTTTACATTGAATTTAATATACCACTTTCCTACTTAGTTTAGACCACCAAAAGATTATTTACCAAGTTCTGCGGCAACACACATCCATGGGTGCACAGATTCCTAGGTTATCACTTGTACAGTCATCACTTTAGCGAGACAAAGCATTCACATTATTGGGACTGACACAAAGACAGTCTGGAATAAACTGTTAAGTATTACAGCACTAGCGGGAAGTGTCTGTTAAATACCTTGTTTCTATTTTCAGTTTTGTTTTATCTAAAATGAACCTGCAGGTAATCAGAACTCTAGAGCCTACAGCTAACAGTTTATTCTATGTTTAAGGTGGAATTGTGAATATATTCTGTGAAATGCATTTTTATAATATATAAATGGCAAAAAAATAATAATAATATATATATATATATATATATACATGTGTATATATATATATATATATATATATATATATACACATATAAAAAAAATGGGTAATATGTCTTCATATTTATGCATAGAACTTGTGTTTTAGTCTATGGTTTTGCAATTTTTTTACTTACAAAAAAGTTCTGCAAATTGTCAGATCATCATATAAACTAGATTATTTCTTGGAGCAATTAGTTTATTTCTTGGAACATTTAAGAGTAAACAGAATGTGCTCATCATTAAATGCCTAGTTGCCAACATTTTAAAATATTTCCCATGAACACTTTGCAACTTAGCCAGTGCATGCATGAAAGTTACAAGTGATACCAGGGTCTATTTACTATGAATTGGATGGAGATAAAGTACCAGCCAATCAGCTCCTAACTGCCATGTCACAGGCTGTGTTTGAAAAATGACAATTAGGAGCTGATTAGTTGGTACATTATCTCTGGCCACGTTATCTCCATCCAGTGGGTCATGAGTCCATGTTAGGTCACTACAGTTTCTATCAATTATTACATGCAGGGACAGAGCTTGTGAGAAAGCTCCGTCCCTTAGATGCCACTCTGCAGCCTTATCGGAGCATTTAAAAAAAAAAAATACCCAGAGTAATGGCTGTACATGCACCGCCAACACCGCTGCTACAGGCACCACACACACACCCCTGTCTTGACTACCCCTCCGCGCTGCTATCCTCCCTTCCCGCATACTTACCCGGTGATCGGTGCCCTGGTGCTCTCCTCCGGCTCCGGTCATGTGACTGTTGGCATAATACACTGTGTGCTACTCATCTGATGCACGTAGCTGATCACACTGCTGGGTCGCTGCACAGTTTTGGCTGTAGTAATAATAGTAGTAATAATAATAATAATAATAATTTGCTTACAGAATATGATGACTTTTACTGAAAAATTAGATTATTTGCAGTGACACAATTTGCAATCACTGGTGATAAGGGACAGTTAGTAACTTTGGAGTCTATATATAAAGAAAGCAAATTGTTATTAATCACTATACATTGCATCGGTTTGATGCATTGTATACAGTAGCTGTGATAAGTAGCAATTCATGTATACTCACCTCTCTGGTGATGTGATGCGGCATCTGGGAATCCAGCGACGCTGTCTCCTCCAGCAGTTCCCTTCTGCGATGTCCGGAGTATGCCAGCGGGTCCCTCTGTGCATGTGCCGCCTGGTCAGGGGGTCGAAATCGGCATGGGTGCTGGGCAGAGAGCAGGGAAGCATTGAGCTTTCCTGTAGTTACCGCACCACAGTTCAGGTTACGCCATCCTGAGATGGCGAACCTGAATTCATGGAAAAACGGTGTGAATTGCACTCACCAATCACCGCTGAAGAAGTCAGGAACTTCTTTATGGTAACCCATTCTGTGAATTGCAGGAAGCAGAGAAAAGCCCTGTTTAACGCAAAACAAGACTTTTCTCTGCTTTATGAATAGACCCCTTAGTAACTACCCAGAGGTATCACTGAACTGGACTGAAATATACTCTTCAGGTGCATACACAGTACACACTAGGCGTTTTTGCCCCGCGTGTATGCACAGCAATGATCGTGAATATCGCTGGCAGGAAAATAGCTCAATGCATACACACTGAACTATTTTCCCTGTGCCCGTGATGTTCACAGGGGGGGTGAAGCACTTTCCACAGTAGGAGACTGTGGAAAGTGCTTCACTCGGCTGATCAAACAGCCCGACGGACAGCGGCGGCTAGCGATGATGCGGGCGTGCGCATCAGTGCTCACCGCTCATCGCCCGGCCATACACACTGGACGAGTTTAAGCTCAAAGTAGCTCAAAATGGCAAAAGTGAGCTACTTTGAGCTCAAAATCGCCCAGTGTGTATGTGCCTTTATGCTGTAAAAGACTGTGTGAAGCACAACACAGAATGTATTCTGCAGTAATCTCCAGCACTTTGTTCTGATCTAAATAGGCATTAATAATTCATGTAAATAATTGTGTTTATTGAATAAACCAAGCATTATAAAAAGCCTTGCATTCACCAACAAATTTTCCACAGACATAAAATGGAACAAAGCTGTGTGGATCTCTCAGAAAGCATAAGCATAGCTAAGGTGATTTTCTCTGCATATTAAACATATCATAAAACTATTGTTTTTAACGCTACTGAAAGTCAAATAATCTACAGTATTCTGCACCATATTTTTTACTGTAATGTCTTTCTTAGCTTTACGAGTCTATTTATCATTGGTAGCTAGTGGGTAGCAGTAACTAGCACTATGTTGATATATACTGTAATGCACTTACTGCAAATGCTATTTGCCGTGATACAAAACTGAGAGTTCTGGCGAAAGACCCACTCCTCACTGATGATAATTTCCTTTCACTCTCAGCCTAACGCTGCTGGCAAATTGAGGATGTGATACTTTACTTCACTGTTTACTCTATGCACATGTGTGGCTAGCAAATGAGTGAAAAAGCAGTGTGACCCAGAAAGGAATCAAGCGTTAGATCTGTGGTAGCACTGGATCCAGTGGTGTAACTCCCAGAGACAATGGAAGCATTTGGTTCCGGGCACAATCTGTAAAGGGGACACTAAGGACAATGAGAGGACTCCACCTCTCCATACAAGTCTAGCAGTGCAGTGAGTGCACCAGAGCAGAGGCTGAGCACTAATATGGGGTCGGGACTTTCTGATGACTCCCTCGGATCTCTCAGTCAATACTCAGTCCCTAAGTCCACAAATCCCGAATCCCAAGTCCCCGCCAAATGGCTCCTAATTTCCAATTGTCCAGTGCTCACCCTAAATAGGTAAGGAGGAGTCAGCAGGACGCAGAGCCAGGCTAGCCCAGTGAGCCCACTGCACAGAGCCGGAGCCCGGAGTGCAGCTGCACTAGCCTGTGTTCTGCAGCCAGCTGCCACAGTGCAACTGCAATGTATGGGTAACACAGTCACTACCTCCCAGTCTGGTGTCTACTGTTATTATAGGCAATGTGAACAAAAGGCGCCGCTGGTGAACAGAGACTCAGAGAATGATGGCTCAGGGTTTGCTGTGTGCTGTCACTGTGCTGCACTGTGCCATGATCGTTACTGAGTTGTTGAACTGTCACTGTGAGACACTGAAGTGGAGTCAGCCTCTCTCAGTTAGTGTTCACTCTAGAATCTGGGCAGGGCAGGGCGCCGGACCTAGAGGGGCACAAGCGTGTGCGCGCGCGGCGACGCCATGCAAAATAGGGGGTGGGGTCATTGCGGGTAATAAAAGTGAACGGTTCAGCCCGCAGACGTAAAAAAGGGGGCGTGGGCTGTATCACTGTTGGGGGCGTGCCCAGCACCTACGGAGGTGCTGGGTTTCCCCCAAGCGCTCTCTCAGCGTGAATGGATGCCGCATGCATGTGTGCGGCATCTTTACGCGCTGTGAGGGCAGGAAGCGGGCGGCTGCTTTAGCAGGGCGCCGCAGAAAGGGCAGGGCGGGTTTTGCCCTTAAAAAATGGGGCAGGGCACGGTGCCCTGCTAAAACTGCCTAGCGTGAACACTATCTCAGTCTCCCTCCAGTTCACAGTGTCAGTTCAACTCAGTCATAGGATCCCGATACAGTGCAGCACACTGAGTACAGTGCCAGCACATCACTCCCGGTGGCGTCAGTGCACTGCACACAGTCACTGAGTACGTTGAAACACATCAAAGCTATGTGAATCAAATCTTTTGAGCACCTACAAGATTCAAGTCAATGTGTCAAGACATTCACTCAGTAGCCATCTCTAGTCTCCTGTACCTCCCAGTAGCAACAGCCCAGGGGTAACCTGCATGCATTCCATGATGGGGGCGTCTATCAGATGAAGGGCCAGAAGGAGGGGAGGAATGACAGCACAAAGTGAGGCATGTGGGGGACAGTGAGGCATGTGGGATGGGAGAACAGAGGAGCACAGTGAGGCATGTTGGATGGACGAACAGAGGAGCACAGTGAGGCATGTAGGATGGGAGAACAGAGGAGCACAGTGAGGCATGTTGGATGGAGGAACAGAGGAGCACAGTGAGGCATGTGGGATGGAGGAACAGAGGAGCACAGTGAGGCATGTGGGATGGGAGAACAGAGGAGCACAGTGAGGCATGTTGGATGGAGGAACAGAGGAGCACAGTGAGGCATGTGGGATGGGAGAACAGAGGAGCACAGTGAGGCATGTTGGATGGAGGAACAGAGGAGCACAGTGAGGCATGTTGGATGGAGGAAAAGAGGAGCACAGTGAGGCATGTGGGATGGGAGAACAGAGGAGCACAGTGAGGCATGTTGGATGGAGGAACAGAGGAGCACAGTGAGGCATGTTGGATGGAGGAACAGAGGAGCACAGTGAGGCATGTGGGATGGGAGAACAGAGGAGCACAGTGAGGCATGTTGGATGGAGGAAAAGAGGAGCACAGTGAGGCATGTGGGATGGGAGAACAGAGGAGCACTAGGCTTAGTAAATAGACCCCTAAGTTTAGAGGAATCTCTGATTCTTTGTTGCTAACCATTTAATAAATTGCACAAGTATTCTACAATAGCTATTCATTTTTGGTTGATCGCAAGTTACTACATAAACTGTTAAGCTATGGGTGTGGTGGCAGTGATAACAATTGATTCAGCCCCAATTAGAGCAACTGAATAAGTAGTGATGGCTGCAAGGTCCCAGCATTTTGACCATATCTCCTGCACATCATAGCCACCAACATCACAGATATTTATTTGCACCCCGTAAAGATACACAGGAAAATCTACACCGTTACTGCACCATAAATCTCAGGGTTCAGCACAGCAGAACATAGTAACAGCTCATATCTGGGAATTGAATACAGCCCATTGACTTGAATAGTTGTTTTATACTGGTGCAAAGAAGCAAAGCTAACGACATGATAAAATAAAAAGTCACAATTCGCAAATCACCAATGTAGTCATAATATTGAAACATTTACGTGTTAACAAATAACAAATTATTTTTACTAACGGTGTTATAGTAGCCCAACAGTTCTACCCCAAGACATAAGTTGTTAAATATTCATATACTACATATTTAAAATGTTTTATAGTTTATCAGAATAATAAATCACATAACTGATTAAAGGGTGGTAGAACTTTGCAGTAAAGGTGATGAATATTTTTGAAAAAATCTATCTTTAATTTGCATTGTCTGTATTTGTGTATCTAGTAAATTACAAGGTTCCTCCTAAAAAAAATTGTCTTGAAGTGGGGTTTTGCTGCTCATTCAGCACTGAAAGAATTTATCTATCCATACCACTTCACACAATAGCTACCTAATAAGATATGGACATAACCATGGGATTTAAGTAAAGAAGGTAAGGAGTTCTTTTTTTATGTTAACGGTTACCGATATTCAGCTCAACTCACCTCTGGCTTGTTGGAGATACCTTGGGGAGATACCTTGCTTTAGTCAGCTATCTCCTCAGTCTATAAACTAGGATTGAGCTACTAAGAACAAGATAAACAAGTCACAGGCAAGACTATTAAAATATATCATCGATAGAAGCACTTCCCACCTCTGAAAAAAAAGAGAGGTGTTGGCTTTGAGTACCATCATAAAAAAACACTGTTGGTGGAGTATAGATCAGAACCTCTTTTTTTAGAGGTTTCCAAAAGTGGGTAACCCCTTTAAATATTGTGCCTGTTTCTTAAGTAAAGTTGCATATGCAAATACCTTTGAAGTAATAACATTCTGACACTGATGAATTTGTTTAGCATATGCTCCGTGAAAATACTGTATGATGTGACCTTACTGCCTCGATTGGTTCATGAGCAATACAGAGACACAGACCTTGAAATTTCTCTGTTGTATCATTTATAACAGTTGTTAAATGTAGTACTATTTAAAGTTAACCAAAACTTGACAAAAAAACATATAAAAGTATTATAATTGCAATAGAATTTATTGTACCATAGATTTCAAGCATGTTAGAAGTCTTCAAGAGACAGAATAAATAGCATTTTAAAAATAAATGGTTATAAATTGTTTAACACATGGCAAATTAGTTTATGCAACTTTTGTGCTTACAAAATGTCCATTAGTAGATAAAATGTTTACCTAAAATATAAATTTACAGTCACTATCCCCTATGACAGGTGTTTTGGAGTATACATTCCCACTTGTGGTGCTCCAGATTTTTTTTTCATGTTGACAATGGGGATAGAGATACAGTTCTGTCCAATAAAAGTATTTTTAACTTGTTTTAAAACATGTCTCTTTAAACACAGACTCTGAGTCACCCTTGGATGCACATATCGATTTTTAGCGTACTGCACATGTACTGAACCATACGTACTGTATGCATGTGTATACACCCCGATGGAGGCTCTGTGCATGTCTGGTTCTCTTTGTCTATGAAATACACTTTTCTAAGTGTCAACCTGATAGCTACACTGCAAACGTGTGCAAGCCATCAAGGACCGTCTTAACAGTATTAGGCCCTGGGCAAGCAATGCACTGGGACTTCATAACTTAACCCTTCTGCAGTTCTGCTACGTCTCTCCATATGCTTCCATACAGTGAATGGCTGTCAGTTCTCTGATTGGTGGATAGCTTCAGCCATCTACCAGTCAGCATGCTGACAGCCATTCACTGTCTGTCTGCAGGCTGGGAGCAGGTAGAGAGACCCAGCACACCCCTGCTCAAAGGTCCCTAGAATCATGGGGCCACGGGCAGCTGCCCAGTGTGCCTATATGTTAAGACTGTTCTGAAGACATACGTTTCATGGGAGTTGTGCCTATGTTGTTGAGGTGCCTGTTTCTGATATATCTTTTGAACCCAGCATGGGGTAGGTGTAAGTGGCAATTACTAATGAAAATGCCCAGAGTATATTGTGGGTGTTGAAGAAACAATGGAAGCATATACAGATGTTTGCTGCTAATGGGTGGGTTTTTTTTTTTGTTTGTTTTTACAATAAAGTCTAAAAATATTTGTTGATTTCCTAAAATGTATTTCCTTCAAATTAAACACAATTTATCAGTATGTACAACTTTATATTGTAAAGACAAGCACACATAGATATGAGGACCATTTCAAAAGTATTGTACTAAAATTGTTGGAATGTTAAGTACTTTTCTAAGTAGTGACTAGTGACTTCAACAATTACTGATTATTGAATATTATTTTCTAATATGCATTATTTATCTCCCAACTCTCTGTCTTTCAAATATATAATTTACTGATTCAGACATTGATATTTTTTATTTTTTTAAATCAGGACCTCATTTAAGGGTCTATTTAGAAAAACTGGAAATATTTTGCTAACTTGGAATCCGCCATATTTATATAAAAAGCCATGCTCGGACAGACCAAACAGAACAGACATATGCCAGAAAGAAATAAAAGGGACATGTGGTGCAGTGTGAAAGACAGTAATGTAAAAATACTGGTGCACAGTAAACAAAAAGAGATTGAGACTTACTGCTCAAATAAAAAAATTACATTCTGTATGGACCACTTCAACCAAGAAATGCTCATCCCAAATCTGTAGCTGACTCCATTCAGCTTGATACTGGCCCTCATTCTGAGTTGTTCACTAGCTGCTGTTGTTTGCTGTGTAGCGATCAGGTAAAAAAACAGCAAATCTGCGCATGCGTATGCACCACAATGTGCACGCACAACATACGGGTACAACGAGCATCGTGGTTTTGCACAGGTTCTAGCAACGCTTTCAGTCGCACTGGCAGTCGCAAGAAGACTGACAGGAAGTGGGAGTTTCTGGGTGTCACTTGACCGTTTTCTGGGAGTGATTGTAAAAACGCAGGCGTGGCCGAGCATTTGCTGGGCGGTTATCTGACATTCGTCGCAGCAATCATCGCACAGAATAAGTAACTACAGGGCTGGTCTTGTTCTGCACAAAATGTGTTTGCAGCCGCACACACTTGCAAAGCGAAAATACACATTCCCCCGTAGGCGGCGACTGTGCATTTGCACGGCTGCTTAAAGTAGCTAGCGAGCGATCAACTCGGAATGCGGGCCTCTGGCTCTCTCCAAAACCATCCACCAGTGGGACTAAGGAAAGAGCAGAGAAGATGCAGCATGGAGAAAGCAGGAAAAGAACTGTGTCTTTTCGCCACTTCAACAGAGATGGTGTTATAGTTTGAACAAAGGTATTATTAATGCTGAAACTGCACAGACAAGTAGATAACAATGGGGGCTGCAAGAATATGACAGGAGTAACGAAAAAAAGGGGCGCAATCTGTGATTTCTATGCACTTTTGTCTCTCCGAGCAGGTGGGCAGCCCCCAGGCCCACTATAATGCACTGTTTAGATGTTGTGCACATGCGGCAGGTATGTAATAGTCTAACTGGTTTCCCTATACAGTAACCCTTACAATCTATTTTGAATGTAGCAACAAGACTGATCTTCCTTTTAAAATATTATTTTACTGCTCCTCTCTGTCAGTTCCTACATAGGTTGTCTGTTTGTTTTTGTTTGTTTTTATTGAATTCAATATAACATATTTGTACTTGCACAAAGGCTATTAACCAAACTATACCAACATACCTCTCTACACTTAATTCAAAATATCTCCCAGCTCCGTTCTGCACAAGATCTGTGTCTATCATCCACAGTCATTACCTGTTCCCATTGATGGTTACAGGACTGTTTTTTGGCCAATGCTGGCTCGAGGTCAGTGAGTTTTGAGAGTCAGACTGGCTGCTATGACAATGTTTAGAGGCACCATGCTCTCTGCACTCACTCCACACATTCAATCTGCATCACTGACATCAGTGAAGACGCCTTCAGGTGCAAGTGCAGAAAGTAAGATTCCTTTAAACACTGTCCCAGCAACATCCCAGTGAGCCATTCTGACACCCACTTGTGTGAGTGTAGAAAAAGAACACATGTAAAGTTATGTGTGGACTGTGGAGATCAGAAGTTATTTGGTAGCATGACTTATGGAGGTTAATGATGAATCTGGAATGTATAAGCTTTTCTGAAGAGGTGAGTTTTCAGGGAATGCTTGTAGGTTTGGAGGACAGAAAAAAAATATTCTTGTCCGAGTGAGAACATCCCACAAGTTTTCTGATGGGCAATAGTCCTGTAACCTTGTTTACTGTATTGTTCTACTGTTTTGTTCCCAGCTGTAATGCTATATAAGCAAATGTAAATAAATAATTAATTTATTAATAAATACTTATTATGCATCACCAGAATGGGCTCTTATTACCTGGTCCAAGATATACTGCTAAGAAAAAAAGCTTCCATGAGAAATGTTTATCTTTGGGTCTTTATCACAATTCTTTAATAAATTACGCTTTCAGATTTTGGTTAGAATGTAGACTGTGACTCTTCCATACTCAACAGCTGTTTAAATGACCAAATAAGGTTCAACCAATTAACATACAGGTAGATTGCACTGAACTATGATGCCATAAAACATAACTATTCTACTGATGTCTTGTGCAAATAAATTGATCCATACCTTTGATACTTTCAAAGGAAAAACTTTAACAACACTATCTCCCCTCTATGGCAGTCCACAGTACAAACATTTTACATAACACATGTAAGAACAAAGCACAATACATACTGAAACTCTCAGTAATAGAAAGGGGTCAGGGTGTTTTCGCCCAAAAAGCATGTCTATCCAAAAGAATAGGCTGATGTGCCTTCAACAAAATATTCTGTAACTATTCTTATCTTAAACAACTTAATAGTTGAAATATTATAATAATATACAATACATGCAGAATGAATTCAATGCTTAGACTAGTGAGTTAAAAAAAAGAAAGCAAGAAAATTGTAAAACACAAGCAGTAAAGCTTATAAATTAGAAGAAAATCCTTTTCAAAACAGCCTGCGATCTTTGAATCTGTGCAGGCTTATTATCAATTCAAGTACTGTTTGCTTTACAAAACTGAACAATACTTTTCATCGGAACACAAGACCATTTGCATTTGCTGCTTTGGCTGATTTTCCACTTCTATAAAATGCATTGCATGTGAAACAAGTCTTCAAAAAACAAGACCCAAAAAAAAACTACTACTCAGGGTGCCTTTGAGGATATTTAATTAAAATCTAATCCTGCATTCATTAAGGCTCACATAAATTAAGCTGTCATTCATAAGATTTATGGATTCTCATTTGCATATTGCATACAATTCATCAATTACTCAAGTATGAAAGGAGCACATTTCCCTAGGAGCTGGCTGCTACTCTGCCAACATTTGAAATGAGGAAAAGAGCAAGACTGTCAGCCATTCGCACAAACTTTCTTCTTAATGTCTGCTCCTTGATTAATCTAATTTTCTAGCCATTTCTTACAAGATCCAACAACAGGCTTTCTGCAACTTTCAATTATTTTCCCTGTCTTCATTGCAAACTGTTCATGTCTTATAATGCTACTTCATGTCTGAGTGATTATTATTTGTTTGCTAATGATATGTTAAAAATAGGGGTGAGTGGTGGTGTTAGATGTATATTGCGTAGTTTAGTAACCAAGGATACATCATTGAAATTTTAATTATGCATTTTTTTCTTCTATTTTAAAAATAAATGATTATACAATTGAAGGCATTGTGTTGTTATGATTACTATCTATTATAGACAAAAATATATTGTTTTGACATTAAATTGTCATTACATTTATCTGGTTGCTTTCTATAACAGCGTCTGTAGATAAGGACGAGATAATGTGTGATCCATTTATTATCCCACAACTTTCTTGTATGTTGACAGGTGATGTTGTAACATGGACACTACTTTGTACAACTGTCTGAGTAGATCTGCCCACTTGCAGAATTTGCTGAATGACCCGTTGTATTCCCACTTTGACATATTGCACTTACGTGTTTTTTATGTTTGCAGTGATCAAGGTGATGACTGGGGGCTATGCATTGTAGGAAGTCAGAAACTGTACACATACAGGCCAACTGCAATCATTAGCTGACCGCATTTATGAACCTTAGCCAAGCAAGGCAAGATTGATGTTGACTTATTTTAACTAAACTCTATTTATTACAATTCCGCCAAAGTGACCACGTTTGGCAACAGGCCTCTCCGTTTATGTACAGCTTAAATTGTATTGCTCAAACCATAAATGTTTCTACTCTTCCTCAATTGCTATCAACATTATAAAGATTGGAAAAATAAAAATACAATAGTAATAATCCCCTGTAGTATAACTTGGCTGACGTGAAACTTTAGAATGGCCACAAATATTAAGAACGTCCGCTAAGATTTAAATCATATTGTCATAAAATTACCATGTGATTGGGCTTAGATCAGCCACCAAAACCGGTGGGCAACGATAACACATTCTGATTCATTTTATTGTCTATCTATCTACAGTATCTATCTATCTATCTATCTATCTATCTATCTATCTATCTATCTACTGACTGTCTATCTACAGTATGTATGTATCTATCTATATATCTATCTCCATACTTTTGCACAATCTTTTACAGCGAAGATGTAAAAATTACATATCACTTACTGCACAAGTAACATGCTGTCTTAATTTAATTGTCATCTCCAGGGAAACAATCTTAATTCCAGCAGTGCACAAGGAAAGAACAGTCTTTACAAGAAAACACTGGATATCTTCCAATCTACATGTGATCAGGTGCTAAATTTAATAAAGTTTTCCAGAAGTGTTTAGATTAAAATGTATGAACACATTAACTAATTAAGTAGTGTATTAAAAATGTTAAACACACATGGAAACAGATGTATACACAGCTAACAAATATTATGTAAAATACATCGTTAAAAACAAATGACAGCCTTATTTCTATATTTTTGTTTGTTTTCTGGAAGAAAATTTAACTTTCATGTTCAGAATTTTTAAGAGAACTGGTCTCCCAGCAAAATTTCATAACAGAACAAGCATTTCATACGTTTATAATATTTCTAACCAATATATATCCAGCTGTCAATTTTGAGTACTAAACAATATGATTTGCATAAAATAGCTTTGTTGCTATTATTAACATACTCAGAAAACAAATGTAATTGCACTGATTAATTTGAGCTGTAATTCTGATATGTAGTCTAAACTGCATTATAAACTGTTTTAATAAGTTCATGAGTATTTAAATCTGTCAGTTTGTGCAGTATTTATTGTAAATACTTCGGATTCTTTAGATGAATTGCATGATCTGGTGTAAGGTTATGTGTAGTGCATGTGCTGATTTGTAACGCAGTACTACCACTACTACTGTACAGTACCTTCATTGCTTTCCCATGAAAGTAAGACAGGTAAGTACCTACAGTATGATCAACAAGGGAACAGTACTTCATCAAGCCATCCATTGGAATTTTCAATCCTATATGTGTCT
The DNA here is from genome assembly GCF_028390025.1 of Pseudophryne corroboree. Classification (NCBI taxonomy): domain Eukaryota; kingdom Metazoa; phylum Chordata; class Amphibia; order Anura; family Myobatrachidae; genus Pseudophryne; species Pseudophryne corroboree. The sequence goes on from NC_086445.1 coordinate 310,561,100, forward strand.
TTTTTAGTTTGGTTTTTAGATAACCAAAAGCACCAGTTATAGTAGGAAATATAGGAATAGGCTTTCTGTTTGTGGTATGCACATTATACACTGTGCTGTAAATAGAGTCATCACATGTCCCTGGTCTGTGCAGATTAGACTAATTGTTGTTGCCAGAGAAACTAGAGAGATGAAGAGTATGAATATCTTTATTTATGTAACATCATACACAGTCTTTCACTGTGGCAACAGGCTTAGCACATGAAAAAAGCTCAACAAACAATGGGCACGACACTCCAGTGTCCAGGCACTATATATGGGGTCTATGTAGTGAGCCTTGGAGAGTGCTAAAGTGGACAGAGAAAAAAAAGTACCAACCAACCAGCTCCTGTCATTTTTAAAATCCAGCCTGTAACATGGCAGTTAGGAATTGATTGACTGGTACTTTATTGCTGTCCACCTTACCACTATCCAAGGCTTAGTACATAGACCCTAATTAAGTCAATTAAGTTAATAACATTTCTACAGCAGTGGAATTGGCCTAAATTATGTTTGTCAACAGACTTTTTTTTAATAACAGCAAAATTTGTTTTCTTCTTCTTTGTTTGACTTCAGACAAGTTTAAAGTGTTTGTTAATAATGTGTCAATTGAAACTTGTTTTTGTTCAAAGGTTTACGTGTTTTGTTTTGTTTTGTTTTTGGCATTTGGGATTTTTAAAACCATGTTTGTTCATTAGAATTATATTTGACATGATGGAACAAAAATAAGAATTTACTCACCGATAATTCTATTTCTCGTAGTCCGTAGTGGATGCTGGGGACTCCGTAAGGTCCATGGGGAATAGACGGCTCCGCAGGATACTGGGCACACTAAAAGAAAGATTTGGTACTACCTGGTGTGCACTGGCTCCTCCCTCTATGCCCCTCCTGCAGACCTCAGTTAGGATAATGTGCCCGGAAGAGCTGACACAATAAGGAAGGATTTTGAATCCCGGGTAAGACTCATACCAGCCACACCAATCACACCGTATAACTCGTGATATTTTACCCAGTTAACAGTATGAATAACAACTGAGCCTCTCAACAGATGGCTCAACAATAACCCTTTAGTTAGGCAATAACTATATACAAGTATTGCAGACAATCCGCACTTGGGATGGGCACCCAGCATCCACTACGGACTACGAGAAATAGAATTATCGGTGAGTAAATTCTTATTTTCTCTAACGTCCTAGTGGATGCTGGGGACTCCGTAAGGACCATGGGGATTATACCAGAGCTCCCAAACGGGCGGGAGAGTGCGGATGACTCTGCAGCACCGAATGAGAGAACTCAAGGTCCTCCTCAGCCAGGGTATCAAATTTGTAGAATTTAGCAAACGTGTTTGCTCCTGACCAAGTAGCAGCTCGGCAAAGTTGTAAAGCCGAGACCCCTCGGGCAGCCGCCCAAGATGAGCCCACCTTCCTCGTGGAATGGGCTTTCACTGATTTAGGATGCGGCAAACCAGCCGCAGAATGCGCCAGCTGAATTGTGCTACAAATCCAGCGAGCAACAGTCTGCTTAGAAGCAGGAGCACCTATTTTGTTGGGTGCATACAGGATAAAAAGTGAGTCAGTTTTCCTGACTCCAGCCATCCTGGAAACATAAATTTTCAAGGCCCTGACTACGTCCAGTAACTTGGAATCCTCCAAGTCCTTAGTAGCCGCAGGCACTACAATAGGTTGGTTCAAGTGAAAAGCTGATACCACCTTAGGGAGAAACTGGGGACGAGTCCTCAATTCTGCCCTATCCATATGGAAAATCAGATAAGGGCTTTTACACGACAAAGCCGCCAATTCTGACACACGCCTGGCCGAAGCCAAGGCCAATAACATGACCACTTTCCACGTGAGATAGTTGAGATCCACGGTTTTAAGTGGTTCAAACCAATGTGATTTTAGGAAACTCAACACCACATCGAGATCCCAAGGTGCCACTGGAGGCACAAAAGGGGCCTGAATATGAAGCACTCCCTTTACAAAAGTCTGAACTTCAGGCAGTGAAGCCAGTTCTTTCTGGAAGAAAATCGACAGAGCCGAAATCTGGACCTTAATGGAACCCAATTTTAGGCCCATAGTCACTCCTGACTGTAGGAAGTGCAGAAAACGACCCAGCTGAAATTCCTCTGTGGGGCCTTCCTGGCCTCACCCCACGCAACATATTTTCGCCAAATGCGGTGATAATGATTTGCGGTTACTTCTTTCCTGGCTTTTATCAGCGTAGGAATGACTTCCTCCGGAATGCCCTTTTCCTTTAGGATCCGGAATTCAACTGCCATGCCGTCAAACGCAGCCGCGGTAAGTCTTGGAACAGACAGGGCCCCTGTTGTAGCAGATCCTGTCTGAGCGGTAGAGGCCATGGGTCCTCTGATAACATTTCTTGAAGTTCCGGGTACCAAGCTCTTCTTGGCCAATCCGGAACCACGAGTATCGTTCTTACTCCTCGCCTTCTTATTATTCTCAGTACCTTTGGTATGAGGGGCAGAGGAGGGAACACATAAACCGACTGGTACACCCACGGTGTCACTAGCGCGTCCACAGCTATCGCCTGAGGGTCCCTTGACCTGGCGCAATATCTCTTTAGTTTTTTGTTGAGGTGGGACGCCATCATGTCCACCTGTGGCCTTTCCCAACGGTTTACCAACAGTAGGAAGACTTCTGGATGAAGTCCCCACTCTCCCGGGTGTAGGTCATGTCTGCTGAGGAAGTCTGCTTCCCAGTTGTCCACTCCCGGAATGAACACTGCCGACAGTGCTATTATGTGATTTTCCGCCCATCGGAGAATCCTTGCGGCTTCTGCCATCGCCAACCTGCTTTTTGTGCCGCCCTGTCGGTTTACATGGGCGACTGCCGTGATGTTGTCTGACTGGATCAGTACCGGCTGGTTTTGAAGCAGGGGTTTTGCCTGACTTAGGGCATTGTAAATGGCCCTTAGTTCCAGAATATTTATGTGCAGGGAAGTCTTCTGATTTGACCATAGTCCTTGGAAGTTTCTTCCCTGTGTGACTTCTCCCCAGCCTCGAAGGCTGGCATCCGTGGTCACCAGGACTCAGTCCTGTATGCCGAATCTGCGGCCCTCTAGAAGATGAGCACTCTGCAGCCACCACAGTAGAGACACCATGGTCCTTGGAGACAGGGTTATCAGACGATGCATATGAAGATGCGATCCCGACCACTTGTCCAAGAGGTCCCACTGGAAGGTCCTTGCATGGAACCTGCCGAATGGAATTGCTTCGTATGAAGCCACCATTTTTCCCAGGACTCGTGTGCAGTGATGCACCGATACCCGTTTTGGTTTTAGGAGGTCTCTGACTAGAGATGACAGCTCCTTGGCTTTCTCCTGCGGGAGAAACACTTTTTTCTGTTCTGTGTCCAGAACCATCCCCAGGAACAGCAGGCGTGTGGTAGGAACCAGCTGTGACTTTGGAATGTATAGAATCCATCCGTGCTGTTGTAGCACTTCCCGAGATAGTGCTACTCTGACCAACAACTGCTCCATGGACCTCGCCTTTATAAGGAGATCGTCCAAGTACGGGATAATTAAAAACTCCCTTTTTTCGAAGGAGTATCATCATTTCTGCCATTACCTTGGTAAAGACCCTCGGTGCCGTGGACAGTCCAAACGGCAGTGTTTGGAATTGGTAATGGCAATCCTGTACCACAATCTGAGGTACTCCTGGTGAGGATGGTAAATGGGGACATGTAGGTAAGCATCCTTGATGTCCAGGGATACCATGTAATCCCCCTCCTCCAGGCTTGCAATAACCGCCCTGAGCGATTCCATCTTGAACTTGAATTTTTTTATGTATGTGTTCAAGGACTTCAAATTTAAAATGGGTCTCACCGAACCGTCCAGTTTCGGTACCACAAACAGTGTGGAATAGTAACCCCGTCCTTGTTGAAGTAGGGGCACCTTGACTATCACCTGCTGGGAATACAGCTTGTGAATTGCCTCTAGCACAGCCTCCCTGCCTGAGGGAGTTGTCGGCAAAGCAGATTTGAGGAAACGGCGGGGGGGAGATGCCTCGAATTCCAGCCTGTACCCCGGAGATACTACTTGAAGGATCCAGGGATCCACCTGTGAGCGAGCCCACTGATCGCTGAAATTTTTGAGGCGGCCCCCCACCGTACCTGGCTACGCCTGTGGAGCCCCCGCATCATGCGGTGGACTCAGAGGAAGCGGGGGAAGAATTTAGATTCTGGGAACTGGCTGATTGGTGCAGCTTTTTCCCTCTTCCCTCGTCACTGTGCAGAAAGGAAGCGCCTTTGACCCGCTTGCTTTTCTGAAGCTGAAAGGACTGTACCTGATAATACAGTGCTTTCTTAGGCTGTGAGGAAACCTGAGGTAAAAAAATTTCTTCCCAGCTGTTGCTGTGGATACGAGGTCCCAGAGACCATCCCCAAACAATTCCTCACCCTTATAAGGCTCTATGTGCCTTTTAAAGTCAGCATCACCTGTCCAGTGTCGGGTCTCTAATACCCTCCAGACAGAATGGCCATTGCATTAATTCTGGATGCCAGCCGGCAAAATATCCCTCTGTGCATCCCTCATATATAAGACGACGACTTATGTTCGCAAAATAGTATCCCTGTTTGACAGGGTTACAGACCACGCTGCAGCAGCACTATCTGCAGGTCTCAGTCTAGTACCTGAGTGTGTAAATACAGACTTCAGGATAGCCTCCTGCTTTTTATCAGCAGGTACCTTCAAAGTGGCTGTATCCTAAGACGGCAGTGCCACCTTTTTTGACAAACGTGTGAGCGCCTTATCCACCCTAGGGGATATCTCCCAGCGTAACTTATCCTCTGGCGGGAAAAGGTACGCCATCAGTAACTTTTTAGAAATTACCAGTTTCTTATCGGGGGAACCCACGCTTTTTCACACTTCATTCACTCATTTGATGGGGGAACAAAACACTGTCTGCTTTTTCTCCCCAAACATAAAACCCTTTTTTAGTGGTACTTGGGTTAATGTCAGGAATGTGTAACACATTTTTTATTGCCGGGATCATGTAACGGATGTTCCCAGTGGATTGTGTATATGTCTCAACCTGTCGACACTGGAGTCAGACTCCGTGTCGACATCTGTGTCTACCATCTGAGGGAGCGGGCGTTTTTGAGCCCCTGATGGCCTTTGAGACGCCTGGGCAGGCACGGGCTGAGAAGCCGGCTGTCCCATAGCTGTTACGTCATCCAGCCTTTTATGTAAGGAGTTGACACTGTCGGTTAATACCTTCCACCTATCCATCCACTCTGGTGTCGGCCCCCAGGGGGCGACATCCCATTTATCGGCATCTGCTCCGCCTCCACATAAGCCTCCTCATCAAACATGTCGACACAGCCGTACCGACACACCGCACACACACAGGGAATGCTCTGACTGAGGACAGGACCCCACACAGCCCTTTGGGGAGACAGAGAGAGAGTATGCCAGCACACACCAGAGCGCTATATAATGTAGGGATAAACACTATCACTGAGTGAATTTTCCCCAATAGCTGCTTGTATAAACAATATTGCGCCTAAATTTAGTGCCCCCCTCTCTTTTTAACCCTTTGAGCCTGAGAACTACAGGGGAGAGCCTGGGGAGCTTTCTTCCAGCTACACTGTGAAGAGAAAATGGCGCCGGTGTGCTGAGGGAGATGGCTCTGCCCCTTATTCGGCGGACTTTTCTCCCGCTTTTTTATGGATTCTGGCAGGGGTAATTACCACATATATAGCCTTTGGGGCTATATATTGTGGTTATTTTGCCAGCCAAGGTGATATTATTGCTGCTCAGGGCGCCCCCCCCCCCAGCGCCCTGCACCCTCAGTGACCGGAGTGTGAAGTGTGCATGAGGAGCAATGGCGCACAGCTGCAGTGCTGTGCGCTACCTTGGTGAAGACTGAAGTCTTCTGCCGCCGCTTTTCCGGACCATCTTCTTGTTTCTGGCTCTGTAAGGGGGACGGCGGCGCGGCTCCGGGAACGAACACCAAGGACTGGGCCTGCGGTCGATCCCTCTGGAGCTAATGGTGTCCTGTAGCCTAAGAAGCCCAAGCCAGCTGCAAGCAGGTAGGTTCGCTTCTTCTGCCCTTAGTCCCTCGTTGCAGTGAGCCTGTTGCCAGCAGGTCTCACTGTAAAATAAAAAACCTAACATATACTTTCTTTCTAGGAGCTCAGGAGAGCCCCTAGTGTGCATCCAGCTCGGCCGGGCACAGAAATCTAACTGAGGTCTGGAGGAGGGGCATAGAGGGAGGAGCCAGTGCACACCAGGTAGTACCAAATATTTCTTTTAGTGTGCCCAGTCTCCTGCGGAGCCGTCTATTCCCCATGGTCCTTACGGAGTCCCCAGCATCCACTAGGACGTTAGAGAAAAATGTATTTTTTTGTTCTACCAGACACCAAATAATTACTATGGTATTGTATATAAATGAGATAAAGGTCAACCATAAAGTAGCACTGTAGCTCATTTTTCCATCACTGTAAGAGTTACAGTATGTAGATGCCCTAGGGACCACTCTCACACAAACCAGATTCAGACAATCACACTGTTCACAAGTCTTGTACTGGATGGTACTGTAGGTAGATTGGTTTGCTATAACGTGACAAGTAGCAGTGGCAGTATACACACATTAGCTGACAAAACCTTATTAGTGCTATTTTAGAGACACCATGCTATTGATGGCAATCAAACCCTGCTGCATATCCCATGTGTCATATAAAAGAATTGCTAAAAATTACTTGAGACAATAAAATGATTAGAGTTTCCACCGCTTTTGCATAAAATTTAAGGCCATGAAAAGGCTATATACTGTAAACATGAGAAATACATGTGTTTTCAAGATATTATTTGTAGCACAAACCTCTAACATGAGTTCTGAACTACACTTACATCCTAGAAGGGGATGTATTTGGGATGCCGGTACTCGGGTTCCCAGAAGTCAGAATGTGACGCCAGAATCCCAATACCTGTTAGAATGCCGACGCCTGCATTCTGACAGCTGGGATCCTGAATGTAAGTGTCCAGGGGAAGGTTAGGGTTAGGCTACGAGGGGGAAGGTTAGGGTGTGGGAGGGAGGGTTAGGTTTAGGCTGCAGAAGTATAGTGTTAGTCTGCAGGGAGGTAGGGTTGGGTTTAGGCTGCGGGGAGGGAGAGCTAGATTTAGGGGGAGGGAGAGGATCAGAGTCAGCTGCCTCCCGTGCCCCTGTCGGGATGTCAAACAGTCAGAATGCCGGCGTCGGTATTCTGACCACCAGCATCCCGACTGCTGGTATCCCATACCCAACCCACTAGAACCATCATATAGCCTCCAACATTGCAGAGAAACTGATCACAACTGGTAACTGACATTATTATTATTATTATTTTATACATTTAGAAAAATTTAATTTACATATTTTCTACTGTCTGTATCCTCTTAAATATGTAGCACTCAAACAGCAAGCAATGCATTTCCTTTTACCCCATTCATATCCTTTAGTAGAAAGCTGATAGATAACGTTGGTAAACCTAATATGCATGTAGATATTAGCTACTGGAAAAGATTAGTATTATTACCAAGTTAAGCTTCCAAACTGTCATTTTCCATTACTTACTGGCCAGTAAATAAATTGTAATAGGTCTCAACATTTTATACAGTATTTAGCTCTTGTATCTGACTGAGCAGAGTGGGTATTAATAACACAGTGGTTAATGTAACATGACTGTTTAAAAATAGGTTTACAAATAACAATGTACTACAAACAGCAAAATGTAATAAGCATTGATCAGTAAATTCACCTGAGGCCTCACATTGAATTGTTCAGAATGTCCTAAAAGGAAAAATGTATTTATGTAGTGCTAAATAAAACAGAATGTGCTATTTATTTTGCTAGAAGAGGAACACAGTGTGAGACAGACAATTCTTATTTTAATTACATTGAGTTTTAAATACTTTATTGCGGATCAAATAAATAATTTACTCTTGGAAGTAAAAGTGCAATCTCATGCAAGTAGTGGTAAAAAACATGGTAACTCCTGGGAAAATGAGGGGCAGCAACCGTACTGAAAGCAAGACAATCCACACAGGTGTGGTTTTACTTTAAGTAAGCCTATAAACAACAAGGGGATGTAGTCAGGAGACCGACGGTCACATAACCTCCCCCTGTATCCCGAACAATGAAAAGGGACACTCATAGAGTGGGAATAGAACCTTTGGAGAGTGCAGCTCGCCACTGAGCCCGCAAGGGGCTACGTTCCGCTCGCCCCCACCGTCGGCATTCCGCGGCTGGGATCCGGGCACCGGGATGCTGACCGCAGGGATCCCACCCGTCGGTAACGCGGCCCCGACTCCAAACAAGCATGGTCAAGGACATATATAACAATGCTGGGCTATCCTGGTTACTTATCATTTTATCTAACATGGAGGTAAGAGGAAAACCCTGGAAATATTGATAGAGGGTAATTTTAGGGGGGGCATCTGAGAAGAGCTTCAATACACAAAACAGCTCAATGTCTGAGTTAGGATCACACATAATGTGGTTGGCTTTTCAGCCTAATCAAGCAATCGGAAAATCCATGCAAACATCTGCCTACATTCAGAGTCGGATGCACCTATGTAACAGTCTGCATCACCCTACAGCTTTTAACTTGTAAGAAAATCCACCACCATCTCTATCACGAGGTGCAGCAGGTCAGTCTAAAATTAGGTGGATTTCTGCATACATTCACCTCAAAATAGCGAACTTTGTCATTATGTCCATGACATAACCACAGGGTGCTTCTTCACCCTGCTTCCACTCAGTAATGCCAATTCAGTACTTTCTGAGAAGCAGCAGACATGCATCTGACTTACAACCTCTCATAGTTGCTCTAAATTGCATATGCTGGCTGCAATGCATGTGCAATTTGAGGAAAATCATGGGGGTCATTCCGAGTTGTTTGCTCGTTATTTTTTTTCACTACGGAGCGATTGGTCGCAAACTGCGCATGCGCAAAGTTCGCAGTGCGCCTGCGCCAAGTAAATTAGCACAAAAGTTTGGATTTTACTCACAGCGTAACAAAGTTTTTTCTTCGTTCTGGTGATTGTACTGTGATTGACAGGAAGCGGGTGTTTCTGGGCGGAAACTGTCCGTTTTCTGGGAGTGTGCGGAAAAACGCAGGCGTTTCAGGGAAAAACGCGGGAGTGTCTGGAGAAACGGGGGAGTGGCTGGGCGAATGCTGGGTGTGTTTGTGACGTCAAACCAGGAACGAAACTGACTGAACTGATCGCTAATCGTGAGTAGGTCTGGAGTAGGTCTGGAGCTACTCAGAAAATGCTAAGAAATTTCTATTCGCAATTCTGCTAATCTTTCGTTTGCAATTCTGCTATGCTAAGATACACTCCCAGAGGGCGGCGGCTTAGCGTGTGCAATGCTGCTAAAAGCAGCTAGCGAGCGAACAACTCGGAATGAGGGCCCATGAGCGCACATGCAGTGTCTCCTTCTAAAAATTCTACAACCCTGTGAGGGTTGTTTTTTTACAGTTTACAGTTAAGTGCTCTGCTGGTTTCATAACATAGTGCGATGCCATTTTCCTGGCATGGTTTGGATGCAGTCATTCTCTTGAAAGCCAAGGTCAATATTGTTACTCAATGGTACTGAGTGATCATCCTCACTTCATGTTGCAGTAATTCTTTTTTAGTTGGAGGAAGTCTTTCGGGACAACAATGAACCCCTAAACAGAGCACACGTGGTCAGCAAATAGTTGGATGAACATGATTTTAATATTTGCAGTGGAGTATCTATAATGGGTGCAGTGTGTGCGGTGCTCATGGGCCCAGAGGGGCCACACTACAATCCCTGCACCCATTTTTTCAATACTTACCTCCCAGAAGTCCCAGTCCACGCAGCATTGCACAAATCACCAGGAAAATGGTGCTGTAGCCATTGTCCCAGCATTCTGCACATGCGCAGTAGGAAAATCACCAGAAAAAATGGCCCCTGCACCATATCCCCAGAGACCTGCGCATGCACCTTAGACTCTGGGACAGTGCTAGGATCTATTAGTGGCCCTTGTGCTGACAGAGTCACTGCGCTGCTGGCTAGAAAGGAGGAGGCCCAGATGGATATATACATAATGTTGACAAACATAATATTTAGTAATTAAAGACCAACAATTAAATGCACAGCATTAATAAATTATATAAGCCCACAATATAAAAATAATTTTATTGGGAGACAGATTAAATATTGAAAATAATAAAGAGAGGACATTACTATTTATTTATAATATAGGGGCACATTATTATTTATTAACAATAAAGTGGGCAAAGTACTGTTATATTTATATACAGCTATTAAAATACACTATCAAGCCAAATGAGACATGAGATTTTTGTTTTCTGTTTTGTTTTTAACAGCTGAATCTAGGTTTTAGTCATCTTGCCTGTCAAAACCACTTCATTTTGTTTTCTGCCAATTTTTAAAATTGACATTTAATAAATTGGGTGGCTTCTATCATTTACACTGGGAAAACTGATATAGTGTAATGTGAGGTCTTGAAAAAGTATGGTTTTCTGATGTTTTTGACTTGGGGGCTTTCAAAACCTCCAGGAAAACCACCAAAGAAAACTGGTGATTTTGCATATCTGTTGTTCAGTAAATCTATATCAGTAGTCTTTTTGTCTTTTCCCAAACTAGGTCCTCAAGGACCCCCAACATTTCACGCTTTCCAGGTCAACTCACAGAATCACAAGTGAAATAATTAGCTCCACCTGTGGATCTTTTAAATTGTGAGTACTGAATACACCTGTGCAAGAGATAGGTGACCTGGAAAACATGAACTGTTGGGGGACTTTCAGGACCAAGTTTGGGAATCACTGCTCTAGTGTATGCACATAAATATATATATATATAGATGTTGTGAACATTTAAAGTAAAAATATATGTTTGAAATTATTATGATTTTGTTTGTGTGGCTCAAGGCATGATGTGCTGTAAGTGATTAAGGGTGCAGTTCAGGTGGATCTGTGGCCTTATGTGTTTGAAATTTCCAATTGGTAATGTTGGCAGATGTGCACCTACACACACACGAACCTAGTTTCCATGGTGACTAAACAACACAAAAGAATATATGGAACATGCCCCATCTTTTATGCTGCTTTTGAATAAAGTATTTAAGTACAATATTAGAAAAAATACAATAGACACTGTGTAACAAACTTTCTGAAAGATGGGTTGTACAACTTCAGTCTCATACCAAACAATACAGACATTTTATTCTTTCAACATGCATGTAAGAGGCACAGGTAATATATCCCAGTTTTTCAAGTACAGTCTCAGTTTTTGAAAGAAAATCTTTATCGCTTCATGTCGATTTTCCTAAAATTTAGACTGATAATGGCAATTAGTGGATATATGTTTTTAAAACAGTTTTACAGTCTACAGTTTGTCACCCAATAGAAAGCTTGTAAGGGAAATTATAGCTACATTTAATTTCACACTGATGTATTGTTATTTGTTATTTGACATCTCCATTGGGCCTATCATTTGTTTGGAGTCATTCAAAGTAATATAGTCAAAGGCAAAGAGGGCAGAACAAAAACAAACCACAATGAAGATAAGTGAAGATGATGGCTCAGGATTAGTGACAGTACATTTCAATCCCCCTAATCTTGGACTGCTTCAAATTCTTACAGGCTGAAATTGTGCTAGCCAATTAGGTAATATTAGACCATAAATTGCAAAGGGTATGGGCCCAAAAAAGATGGTGTCTCACTCAACATCTGACCTCATATGGAGTCATCATTTGACTTCTATAAATCAGCTGTTCAGCGCTGGACATCTTTGAACTTTGGTGGTCATTCCGAGTTGATCGCTCGTTGACGATTTTCGCAGCGCAGCGATCAAGTGAAAAAACGGCAATGCTACGCAGGCGCATGGTACACAGTGCGAATGTGCTAAGTACTTTCACACAAAACTTTGTAGTTTTACCCAAGCTCGAGCGACGTTTTTCAGTCGCTCGAGTGATCGTAGTATGATTGACAAGAAGTGGGTGTTTCTGGGCGGCAACTCGGCATTTTCAGGGAGTGTGCTAAAAACCGCAGGCGTGCCAGGCAAAAACGCAGGAGTGGCTGGAGAAACGGGGGAGTGGCTGGCCGAACGCAGGGCGTGTTTGTGACATCAAACCAGGAATTAAACAGACTGCATTCATCGCAAGATAGGAGTAGGTCTGGAGCTACTCAGAAACGGCATGAAAAATTTCACGCGCAGTTCTGTTAATCTTTCGTTCGCACTTCTGCTAAGCTAAGATACACTCCCAGAGGGCGGCGGCCTAGCGTGTGCTGTTAAAAGTAGCTAGCGAGCGAACAACTCGGAATGGGGGCCTTTATCCACTTCTGCTTTGTGCTTATAGAGTGCGCCTCCAGACTATTCTGGCAAAGTCAGTTTCCTATCACTAAGCTAAACTGTAGAACGAGATATTCTGTTCTGAAATTACATTGTAGCACTGTATAAATTAGTTTCATGGGATCTGCAAATATAATCATTCCCTTTATTTGGATTTGAACGCAAACTTTGCCAGAATTTTTCACAAATTAATCAATTTCATTTGAATCTGAACTGGGGTCGAATCTGTTCACTCATCTCTATGCAACAACAAGCACAGTGCAATCTAGCTTGACAAACAACTGTTAACTTACTAATTAAACAGGAAGTTTAACATTAATTAAAAAGTGCATCCACTAATCACAAATTCCTAAGTAAGCCATCAAATAAAATATATCCAGTGTTTATGTTTTCCTTTTAATTTTTAATGAAATGTAAATAGTGCAGAAAGCTTGGCTTTGCAATCCAACTAATGTTATAAATAGCAGGCAGATGTTTCCATATGGATTAGTTGTGCACAGAATGAGGTTCTAATTTTGGATGATGTTATTTTCAAGTAAAGAAAAAAAGAAAGACAAATGCTGTGATCCCCAAGGATCTCACGTTAAGAAGTTTATGTAGGTTCACTTATTGTTTTGACTGGTTCGTCTCTTGAACTTCTCACTACCACAGCCTTGATCAGCCTTGCCAGCTGTGCTTAAGAGGCGTTTACTATAATAATATCACACAGCATTATTATTATAACATGGCCATGCAGTTAGAAAACTTTATTCTCTTAAGAATTCACAGAATATCTGAGAACTTCACTGACAGATGAGCAAATCTCATTGTGGAAGTTTTATGATATAAGGCCACGTTCTGATTTTGGTGAAACAGCTCACCCACACATCTTTCATTACTGGTTAAAAAAAAGTATATTAAATGTAAATTACAATTTACATTTCTTCTATCAAATTTTACTGATTTAAATATTGATTGAATCTGCTGATAAACAGAATTATGCTAGCTGTAAAATAGGAACTTTCTAGAAACTGAAGATCTGCTAGTGAAAGAGAATTGATGGGAACTTCTATGTGTTTACTGAAACTTGAGAAACTTTAGATAACAACCAGTGCAAATGTAGAGAGCAAATACGCCCTGCGCTTGCACCACCTGGTGCACTTGATGTAATGGCATCACAGAACAAGCGGCAGAAGCAGGAAGATGAGTGCCAGAGCCTCTCCAGGTGTCCTAAAAGCTTGAAAAGAGTGCCACCAGGGCAGCAACCATGGGTGTAACTAAACTGGGGGCAAGAGGTGCCATTACTTTTAGGCCCAGAAGCTTAGGGGGTACTGGACCCAGGTTATAATGTTGCATACCAAAATAAAATGTATAACTGCTGTGGAGAGGTGTCTCTCAAGAACCATTGGGATCGGGGGCCCTTCAATATGATGCTATGGGACACACAAAGTTTTGTTTATGACCTTGGCAGCAACGATGATGCCCTTTCAAGCCTGGGGAGGGGAACAGGTAACACTGATGACTACAAAAGTTTCACCTGATTTTCCTCCGTATGAAGTCCCAAACAAGGCTTATCATACATATAAATTAAGACATGAAGTGGGCATAACTCCCCTCTGTCCCACTTTCAGTGAGACTGTTCTGTTTTTCTGGGACTGTCCTGCTGTCCCACCCACAGGCCACAGTGTCCCATGGTTGGGAGGAGGAGTTGGGGGAGCATACATCGCAGTCTTGTGATTAGATGACATGTAAATGTGCAAGTCATCTATTCACAGTGTGAGGAGAGCCTGAGGCAGCCAACATCTCCGAGAGAGCTCGGCAAGATCCCACAATGATGCAAACATGGGTGCCACAAAGCTCTGTCCCCTTTTTCAGTAAGGCTCCGTCCCCTTTTTGGACACATGTGCCGATGGCGCATGCAGAGGTCCCGAATCTACATGCACAAAATTTGGGAGGTAAGAGAAGGTGCTTAGGCAGTATTAATTTGCTTTACAGAAAACTATCGTTTATTGTTCAGGTGCTTAAAGTATTTATTTTGTTTGTACTAGCACACATATGGGGGAGATTTATCAATGCTCGTAGAGAGATAAAGTGGAGATATATAAAGTACCAACCAATCAGTTCCTAATTATTATTTTTCAAACACCGCTTGTAACATGAGAGTTAGAAATTGATTAGTTGCCATTTTATCTCTCTCCACTTTTTCTCTCTCCAAGCTTTGATAATTCCTTAATCAAACAATACCTGATGTAGGAAAGTTCAACATTGTAGTTCGTACTTAGGACCTCATTCAGCTTGGATTGCTATTGAGCCAGAAATTGCAATTTTCTCAATACAGCTTCTGCAAAAAATTGCATGTGAAGAGCCGCTCAAAAAGGTAAAAGCAATTTAATTGTGATGCAAATGCAGAAATCGAGTACCATCGACAATTGCGGTTGACACAGGGCTACTGGCCTGTGTTTTTTCCAACCACTCCCCACAAACGGTCACTACCTGTCAATCAAATGGTGATCGCATTCCACTAAACTGAGTTTGCAATTTAGCTTTTGTGCACGTACAATGCATTTGCAGCGCATGTGCAGTATGACAATAATCACTTGATTTTGCAACTGTAGTTGAATAAGAGCATCAGTGTAGACTATTGTTTATATGTAATATGTTTCCAGATTGTATTGTGGATTTATTTTTTATTGTAATCTGAATTAAAGAAAAAAAAACATAAAATGAGCTGCCTGAGTAAACACGCAGGTATCCCCTTTATTTCCAGGAGTTAAGATAAGTGAGGGCAAGCAAACTGGAACCCAATAAGTGGTGAAAAGACAAACATTCTGACACAATATTTTACAAACGCATACCTCCCAACTGTCCCAATTTTCGCAGGACAGCCCCTTTTTTTAGACTAACCCGCTGGACCACCCGCAGGCCGCAGTGTCTCACGGTGGTGGTGGGGGGGCAGTTGGGAGACTCCTGTAACTCACTGTCCCGCTTAGCAGAGCAGCGTGAATAGATGTTGTATGAATGCACCATGCCCCCACTATGATGAAAATGGAGCCGTGGCAGGTGGTTGCGGTATTGCCGCAAAGCCACAACCCCTTTTTCAGCGGGCGCCGCTTTGCTGCGCAGAACAGTTCCGCCTCTCCTATACTAAAAGTTAGGAGGTATGTGCAAATGTGTTCCTAAAAATATGAGTTGTTGAAACATTAGCCTTCGATAACAAGAGAAATGTTATAGTCTAAATACTGATAAAATTGTGTAAGGAAGTCTAAATGTATTAATAAAAAGACAGCATTTTACAATTATCCTATTGAGATACTGCAGAAGCCGTGTGCCGTGCATAATGACAGTACTCCCTCAATGCTACTTTCTAATAACTCAGCGGCCATGGGAATGTGACAGTATGATGAATACCACAACAGACAGCTTCAATATGGAACCATTTTACTAGATCAATATCTGACTGCAATATAGGGAGAAAGAAGCTGATATTAGTCTACACAGTGTATTACAGATGAGGAACATTTCTTCGTACTGCACTCATGCTGAACCAAAGTAATAATTCACAGTCCCTTTAGAAGACTTGTACACAACCATATACAAAGATTGCGTATTTTGATCCTTTACAAATAATGTAAATGTAACCACAAACATGTATATGCACATTAAGAGCCTGTAGATTTATTCAGAACATGTGGAAGAAACTGGAGATGAACACTATAGCCTTCCATGCTTCATCTCGGCAAAAGTGAATGTTATATAGATAGGTTTCTCTGGAACTTATTAATAACTACAGAATTTGTAAAGAGTTAGAAATGTAACATTTTAAAGCACTGAGATAGCAACTAAATTATATAGAGGCCAAGCTGTCAATTAAGTGCTGATGTTCATTGAGAATGGTCTTGTTCTCTTCAATACATTTCTAGAGAAATTTTCAATGCCATCAATCAGCACTAATGGCTTTGCAGACTAAATTTGGCCTAGCACACTTCTTCTAATGTCTCTACAATAGCCCTGTGGCTAACAACGCTGAGGTAGGGTGTTTTCAACAGATCCCCGTCTCAGCTATTTTCAACTTAAGGCCATCTGCAATTCTGTACCCATTTACATTTGTAATAATTCACCTTCAAAAGAACATTGGTATAATAAGTATAAGCGTACAGCCAATATAGAGCGGTATAGGAAAGACAAAAATCCTAAAGGGTGGGGAAGGGGTGACAGATTTTTTCGTAAGAGAAGAAGCAGCATAGAAAGTCAAGAACCAGTCCAAGAATGTGCAATTGTCCTAGATCACTTGGAAGATGTCCTGATTATGAATATTGGGGTCAATTCAATTGAACGTGGATTGAATAGCACCGGGAGGGAAATCACAGAGCTATTCAATTCAGCGCGATGTTACCCCCTCTGCGGGTGCAAGCAGAAATCCGACAAAACTAAGTCTGCAATGCTGTTTTATGCCCTAGCGCAGTGCAAAGAGCATCGCAGCGAGGCAGTTTAGTCAGAGAATGATCATTCTAACGACTAAGCACCCTGTTTAGTCCCAGAGTATGGGCATTCTCTGAATTACTGTAGCATCATGCTGAATTGAATAGCTCTGGGAGCTTCCTCTCGATGCTATTGAATTCACTCTGAATTGACTCGACCCCATTGATTGTTAAGAGTTTTATACAGCAGATAAATTGAAGAAGTCACCTTTTTTCCATATGTTTAATATTTGGCCTATTCCATGTCAGTCCGTCATTTATACAGTCTTACAGGATTATCAGACAAATAACATATACGGATTCAGTATGCTTTACTGACAGACGGGATGCTGGCTGCCCATATCCCGACAGTGGCATCCCACCCGCCAGAATGCCACGCTGCGGGCTCGGTGGCTCGCTGCGCTCACCAAAGGACCTATTCCAGCTCTATAGGTGTTGTGGACACCCAAAAGAGAGAATAGCCCTGTTGTGCTGGGATTCCAGCTGGCGGCATTGCCGGCTGGCGGCATTCTGGTGTCAGTTTCCTGACCGCTGGGATACCGACAGCCAGCGAATTAATCGCATTCCCTATATACAGTGTATAAAAAAATACCTAGACAATAATATGATGGATATGCCAAATGGGTAATGATACTACCTGGCATCGATATTAATGCATTTATTATACAAATACATTGAAGATGACACATTTCATGTGCAACACGTAAGCAGAAGTTATTTATTTATTTATTATGGAAGTGGCTGATAATAATATATTATAGCAAAATATCCACTTTAATATTTATTGCATTGATTACTAAGCAAAACCAATTAAAATGAGCCAATCACATACATTTTATTGTGACTTGAATATAGATTTTCTACTGCAATATGTCATGTACATACAGTATATGACATAACATGATATTTATTAGCAACAGAATGCCATTTCCTTAATTATATTTAGGGTTGAACAAGAAAAAAAAGTTCACAGATGACTGAGAAATGAAGGAGGATAATATTAGAGATACAAAATGTAATTCTTAAAGGTCTGTGGTGTGCAAGAGACTTTGAGATAGTACTACAGATTGGCATATAGCTATAGTACAGTAGCTTTAATCATCATTATTGTTACGAATTGCAGGTTGTGACAATGATGGGGCCATGAGCCAGTAATGCTCATTGGCATATCTATAATGGATGCTAGCAGTGCAGTACACACGGGTCTCCGAGCTAGGGGGATCCATGCCGCAGGGCCAGTCCTAGGGTTGCCAGCACCCTGTGCGAGAATTTTTGGAATAACTAATACATAACCAAAAAGACATATATTGGTGCACACAACAAAAAAAAAAACACAAACACACACAAATTGCTCCCCACAGGGAAAAAAAACACATTGGCATCCACAGGAGAAAAAAACAACACATTGCTTCCCACAGGAAAAAAAAATCCACTGTCCTCCACAGGAAGAGAAAAAAAAAAGAAAAAACATGAAAAACACATACACACACACATTGGCCATCACAGGAATAGAAAAACACATACATTGTTTCTACAGTAGACTAATCTGATATTAAGTCAGTGAAAGGCCTGCCTTGCTGATTCCAGCTAAGCTGACTGATATGAAATGGTGGTGAGGCAGTCTTTTTAAGGAGGCTGAGGCTGGAGGAGAACATGGCCAGGGCCATCTTAACAGCAGTGTAGGCCCCTGGGCAAAGCAATGCACTGGGGCCCCTACCCATCCTCCAGCAGCAGGGGTGTGCTATTATTGGCAGCTTTGATGTCCCGCAGGTAGGACCTGGAACAGTAATTTCTGCTAATCATTCCTTTACTGCACAGATGGTAGAAGTTGGGATGGGATGGAGAACACTAAACTGTAGAAGTGTGCACTGGGCAGAATGAAGGTGCCCCAGTACATGACTTCCAGGGTGGTAGAGGGTGTTTAATACGCAGAAGAGGGGTGGATAGTGAAGTGTGCTTAATATTCATAATTTCCTGGTGGGTGGGCAGCTTGCTTGAATGCAGATATCTCCAGTTCCTGGATATAGATTTCTTACTTTTCAATGGGATAAAATACTAGAGAGTCTCACCTTTCAGGAGATACTGGGGACTTGGGGATCAAAGTTCAGGAGCCAGAGGAATCCACCAACTAATATATAATACTGCATATTAGGTGTGTGGAGCTGGAACAGAGACCAGCTGCTGGAAGGCTGATATCTCTGGTTCTGGGCATAGTAGAGACAAACTTCCATTGTCCACTGAAAGGGGAGAGTCCCAGCTTTTGGACTATAGCCTCAGAAATACTTTAAGTCAGATAGAAAATAGAACCCGAGATATCTGGCTGGAAAGAGCAATTAAAAGGCTTGGACGGAGACCACTACTTTGAAGTCATATTTCTCCGGTTCCCAAGGGCCGATTTTCAAAAATATGTTACCCCTGGAAAAAGGGAACCTTCAGCTATCAGTCTAGGGCCCTTCTACTCTTGGGGACCTTGGGCAAGTGCCCACTGAGCCTATATGAAAAGACAACCCTGCACATGGCATATCTGTCTATGCACCTATTTAAACACAGGTTAGGGTCAGAAGTGTATTCAGTCAGCCACTGGTACAAATAGTACCCCCTCTCTCCAATGCTGACTGTCCTTGCCTCAGTGAGTGAGTGGAAAGGTGCCCTGTACTGCTCAGTGTACAGTGCACTGTGTGGCATGCTGCTGTGTTATCTTTATGATGCCATTTATAGGTCACAGCCCAGGCTGCATGTGAGCTACCGAAAGATGACCCCAGAGCTGCCAGGGCCAGAAGTTAGTTTAATACATACTTGCCTACTTTTGAAAAAGAATTTCAGGGAGATTGTGAAATTAACACCTATAAGTGCGGGCGTGTACTGCTACATCGGAGAGACGTGTCATAAAAAGGACTTACATCCAAATGTGAATGAGCTCCAAAGTTAGTAAGATCTATTTGTTGAAGAAAAGACACTGATAGTTTGCAGGCTTTGTTTGTGTATTGTGTTTTACAAGAGGTTCCATATACTGTAAGTGGCCACGAGAAACCTTATTTAAAATGCATGTAGCCATAGGCATCATTGTGCCTTATAACCAATGCATGGAAACGGCACTGATGATCCCATTTGAATGTATGTATCTCTGATTTATTTTCCCCCCGAGAGAATGTAATAGGGGGTAAGGTGCAATCAGGGAGATTGCTGGACTATTCAGGGAGTGAGGGAGAATGCTGCTATTTTAGGGAGTCTCCTGCAGAATAAGGGAGGGCAGGCAACTATGATTTACTGGTGGTGAAGTTATGGTGCTGCTGACAGTTGATGATCGCCACCAGTCATAATCCCCAGTGATGGCTGCACTGTGTCCACTATGGGCTGGCATCCCCGACTGCCCTTGAGCTGGTCCTGCCATGCTGTCCCCCCTGCACCTACTACACTGTCTTTCTTAAAGGGCCAACTACACTGTATTCCCTGTGATTCCTTCATAAAAATGGAGTCAGGGACAATATTTCCAAATAAATCACTGGATATATTGTGCAGGTGCAGAAGCTAGCTAAGACACTGTACCAGTCATTATCACCTTCTGTGCATGTGTCTATCTATTCTGTGCATTATCCATGTTTTCAGAGTGTAGGGGGGCTGAACATTTGCATAAGAGCCCATTAAGGTCACTGGTCCTGCACAGCATAGATGGAGTCAATTAGTTCTTGTCTTTGGACACAGCATTCCTAGTAAGCAAGTACTGTGTGTGCTCTGATCAAATGATTCCATATGAATAGGGACATTGCAGAATACACATTATTTCAAATACCACTTTTGATGGGACTTTCTCTGGATCGATATCTGTAGTGGGGCTTGGGGTTACAGTTTTACTGTAGGAATCAGTTTAAACTGCTAGAATTGTGCTGAAATGCTACCATTTATATCCATTTCACTGACGTGTGAGCTCATTCCTTGCTGCTAAGCACTGGATTGAATGATCTGATCTGTTTGTAGAGTGAATGGCCTTTGTGCTCTTTGCTATTTCTTCCTATTTGCATGCTAACACAAGGAAGCTTGTTCTAGGAATCTGCGGTGGTCTTCTCTACTGCCTGAGTGACAAGTCTGAATAAGTTTCCCTGCATGCACCATTTAATAATCTGACAATGTTAAAGTTAACCATGTGACTTTCTAAACTGACGTAGAAGTTGAAGGGATAAACCAGAAACTTCTGACATAAGTGGCATTTACTAATATTATCAGTAATCTCCCCAATAATTGAGTCTAATTATGAGAACTGCAATACAAAATAGTTCTGAATTGCTTTTACAATAGAGTGGCTCAATCTGCTTTGAATAAGTTCATTATTTAGTGGAGTTTTCATTGTGACTGCTACTTATTTTTAGGTCTTGAAATAATGCTTTGCAAAGGTGGTGTATCTATAATGGGTGCAGGCTATAGGAGGGTCCATACCACACAACCATATAATATACTCACTTCTCTACAATCTGATGTTGGCACTGCAGAAATCACAGGTAGCAGCGGCCATTTTCCCATAGACGTTTCCAGGCACAGTAAACTCGAGAATAGTGTCAGAGTCTGCTGTACTGAAAGACAGGAGGGTGTCCACATGGAGTCTGCACACAGGCACCCTCCTCTCTTAAATTGCCACTGCTTTGCATTATTTATTTATTTATTCCCTGTTTCTTATAGAGCACAGCATATTCCGTTGCACTTTACAATTGGAACAACAGTAATAGCACAAAACTGGGCAAAAACAGACAGACATAGAGGTAGGAAGGCCCTGCTCGCAAGCTTACAATCTATAGGGAAATAGACATTGATACACAATGATATATAGTATCTATTGCATGATGGGGCATTAGATTGCAAAGGTTCTTAATGGGCTGTATGATATGGTCACCTAGCAATGTTGGCCAAGGGTCAGAAGGGTGTGATAGGTAATGTGTGGACTGTACAGAGGGGATGTCATTAGATAAGGAGGCATTGAAGGTTGTGTGGGTGGGTCCGGAATTTGATAAGGTTGCCTGAAGAGGTGAATTTTTAGGGAACGTTTGAAGGTTTGGAGACTAGAGGTGGTCTCATTGTGAGTCGGAGGGTATTCCACAGAGTGAGGGTAGCCCTGATAAAGTCCTGTCATTTTGAGTGGGAGCAAGTATATCATGTGGATGAGAGATGCAGATCTTGTGCAGAGTGGGGAGGTCGGGTAGGAAAATATGCATGTTATAAGTATCATGATAAAACCCACTATAAATATATATCTATATATTGTACAGTATATAAAACAAATATAGACACATTGCCCTCAAATATGATTATTCGTGGCACAGTACAGTTTCCCCACTGTATATGGGTAACAACATTATTTATAATTTAGCTGACGTGGCGGACATTCAATCCCAGTGAAACATCTATGGTAAAGGGATATGAACGCTATCTGGGAAGAGCTGCCACAAGAGTAAAGACATAAGGCAAAATTTGTCAAGATAGTAGCCATGACTTTGGAAACAAAGGACCTAGCAAACTATTCTTTCAAAAATGTTGACATATATAAGCAGAGACAGTCAATCAGTTTTCTGCATTTACCATCTTCCTTACAAACCACACAGTGGGCAACCCGCTTAGGAACAATTAGAGGTGATCACAATGTATTGTAACTGTCTAGGCTTATATTAGCCATACCATTGCTCTGTTAAGAAATGAACAGTTTAAAATGACATTTTAAATATTTTATCATTTTAAAATTTGAATACATAAGAAATAGGGTCATATATTGTTAATCTGTCATAATATAAATGTTTGGCCTGGCAGTTACTGCCCAGCTATTGTGGAATTACAGTAACCAATAACTGCAAAACACCTATAATTCACACATGA
Organism: Pseudophryne corroboree; assembly: GCF_028390025.1. Taxonomy (NCBI): domain Eukaryota; kingdom Metazoa; phylum Chordata; class Amphibia; order Anura; family Myobatrachidae; genus Pseudophryne; species Pseudophryne corroboree. The sequence goes on from NC_086445.1 coordinate 310,583,774, forward strand.
AAATATCTCCTTATCTAATTGGGTTTTGAAATAAAAACAGGACAGTCTATCTAGGGTACAGCTTACCTTTTAACTAAATCACCACCTATATTAAAAAGCTTCAGAGAGTCTGGCATCTAAACCTATCATTTTGCAACATGGATAAATTTATAACGAAATAGAATAAAGACATCAGGGATGCCAACTCGTCCCTTTAATTACTGGCACATGCAAATTACACAGGTTCTGTGGCAGGTAATGCACAGACTGAATCCAACTAGCCACAGAACCTAATTAATTTATAGGTGTCAGTAACTAAAGCAATGAGTTGGCAACACTGAAAGAACTTTAGAGATGAGCGCCTGAAATTTTTCGGGTTTTGTGTTTTGGTTTTGGGTTCGGTTCAGCGGCCGTGTTTTGGGTTCGACCGCGTTTTGGCAAAACCTCACCGAATTTTTTTTGTCGGATTCGGGTGTGTTTTGGATTCGGGTGTTTTTTTCAAAAAACCCTAAAAAACAGCTTAAATCATAGAATTTGGGGGTCATTTTGATCCCATATTATTATTAACCTCAAAAACCATAATTTCCACTCATTTTCAGTCTATTCTGAATACCTCACACCTCACAATATTATTTTTAGTCCTAAAATTTGCACCGAGGTCGCTGGATGACTAAGCTAAGCGACCCTAGTGGCCGACACAAACACCTGGCCCATCTAGGAGTGGCACTGCAGTGTCACGCAGGATGTCCCTTCCAAAAAACCCTCCCCAAACAGCACATGACGCAAAGAAAAAAAGAGGCGCAATGAGGTAGCTGACTGTGTGAGTAAGATAAGCGACCCTAGTGGCCGACACAAACACCGGGCCCATCTAGGAGTGGCACTGCAGTGTCACGCAGGATGGCCCATCCAAAAAACCCTCCCCAAACAGCACATGACGCAAAGAAAAAAAGAGGCGCAATGAGGTAGCTGACTGTGTGAGTAAGATAAGCGACCCTAGTGGCCGACACAAACACCGGGCCCATCTAGGAGTGGCACTGCAGTGTCACGCAGGATGGCCTATCCAAAAAACCCTCCCCAAACAGCACATGACGCAAAGAAAAAAAGAGGCGCAATGAGGTAGCTGACTGTGTGAGTAAGATAAGCGACCCTAGTGGCCGACACAAACACCGGGCCCATTTAGGAGTGTCACTGCAGTGTCACGCAGGATGTCCCTTCCAAAAAACCCTCCCCAAACAGCACATGACGCAAAGAAAATAAGAGGCGCAATGAGGTAGCTGTGTGAGTAAGATTAGCGACCCTAGTGGCAGACACAAACACCGGGCCCATCTAGGAGTGGCACTGCAGTGTCACGCAGGATGTCCCTTCCAAAAAACCCTCCCCAAACAGCACATGACGCAAAGAAAAAAAGAGGCGCAATGAGGTAGCTGTGTGAGTAAGATTAGCGACCCTAGTGGCCGACACAAACACCGGGCCCATTTAGGAGTGTCACTGCAGTGTCACGCAGGATGTCCCTTCCCAAAAACCCTCCCCAAACAGCACATGACGCAAAGAAAATAAGAGGCGCAATGAGGTAGCTGTGTGAGTAAGATTAGCGACCCTAGTGGCCGACACAAACACCGGGCCCATTTAGGAGTGTCACTGCAGTGTCACGCAGGATGTCCCTTCCAAAAAACCCTCCCCAAACAGCACATGACGCAAAGAAAATAAGAGGCGCAATGAGGTAGCTGTGTGAGTAAGATTAGCGACCCTAGTGGCCGACACAAACACCGGGCCCATTTAGGAGTGGCACTGCAGTGTCACGCAGGATGTCCCTTCCAAAAAACCCTCCCCAAACAGCACATGACGCAAAGAAAATAAGAGGCGCAATGAGGTAGCTGTGTGAGTAAGATTAGCGACCCTAGTGGCCGACACAAACACCGGGCCCATTTAGGAGTGGCACTGCAGTGTCACGCAGGATGTCCCTTCCAAAAAACCCTCCCCAAACAGCACATGACGCAAAGAAAAAAAGAGGCGCAATGAGGTAGCTGTGTGAGTAAGATTAGCGACCCTAGTGGCCAACACAAACACCGGGCCCATCTAGGAGTGGCACTGCAGTGTCACGCAGGATGGCCCTTCCAAAAAACACTCCCCAAACAGCACATGACGCAAAGAAAAAAAGAGGCGCAATGAGGTAGCTGTGTGAGTAAGATTAGCGACCCTAGTGGCCGACACAAACACCGGGCCCATCTAGGAGTGGCACTGCAGTGTCACGCAGGATGGCCCTTCCAAAAAACACTCCCCAAACAGCACATGACGCAAAGAAAAAAAGAGGCGCAATGAGGTAGCTGTGTGAGTAAGATTAGCGACCCTAGTGGCCGACACAAACACCGGGCCCATCTAGGAGTGGCACTGCAGTGTCACGCAGGATGGCCCTTCCAAAAAACACTCCCCAAACAGCACATGACGCAAAGAAAAAAAGAGGCGCAATGAGGTAGCTGTGTGAGTAAGATTAGCGACCCTAGTGGCCGACACAAACACCGGGCCCATCTAGGAGTGGCACTGCAGTGTCACGCAGGATGGCCCTTCCAAAAAACACTCCCCAAACAGCACATGACGCAAAGAAAAAAAGAGGCGCAATGAGGTAGCTGACTGTGTGAGTAAGATAAGCGACCCTAGTGGCCGACACAAACACCGGGCCCATTTAGGAGTGGCACTGCAGTGTCACGCAGGATGTCCCTTCCAAAAAACCCTCCCCAAACAGCACATGACGCAAAGAAAAATAAAAGAAAAAAGAGGTGCAAGATGGAATTGTCCTTGGGCCCTCCCACCCACCCTTTTGTTGTATAAACAAAACAGGACATGCACACTTTAACCAACCCATCATTTCAGTGACAGGGTCTGCCACACGACTGTGACTGATATGACGGGTTGGTTTGGACCCCCCCCAAAAAAGAAGCAATTAATCTCTCCTTGCACAAACTGGCTCTACAGAGGCAAGATGTCCACCTCATCATCATCCTCCGATATATCACCGTGTACATCCCCCTCCTCACAGATTATCAATTCGTCCCCACTGGAATCCACCATCTCAGCTCCCTGTGTACTTTGTGGAGGCAATTGCTGCTGGTCAATGTCTCCGCGGAGGAATTGATTATAATTCATTTTAATGAACATCATCTTCTCCACATTTTCTGGATGTAACCTCGTACGCCGATTGCTGACAAGGTGAGCGGCGGCACTAAACACTCTTTCGGAGTACACACTTGTGGGAGGGCAACTTAGGTAGAATAAAGCCAGTTTGTGCAATGGCCTCCAAATTGCCTCTTTTTCCTGCCAGTATAAGTATGGACTGTGTGACGTGCCTACTTGGATGCGGTCACTCATATAATCCTCCACCATTCTTTCAATGGTGAGAGAATCATATGCAGTGACAGTAGACGACATGTCCGTAATCGTTGTCAGGTCCTTCAGTCCGGACCAGATGTCAGCATCAGCAGTCGCTCCAGACTGCCCTGCATCACCTCCAGCGGGTGGGCTCGGAATTCTGAGCCTTTTCCTCGCACCCCCAGTTGCGGGAGAATGTGAAGGAGGAGATGTTGACAGGTCGCGTTCCGCTTGACTTGACAATTTTCTCACCAGCAGGTCTTTCAACCCCACAAGACTTGTGTCTGCCGGAAAGAGAGATCCAAGGTAGGCTTTAAATCTAGGATCGAGCACGGTGGCCAAAATGTAGTGCTCTGATTTCAACAGATTGACCACCCGTGAATCCTTGTTAAGCGAATTAAGGGCTCCATCCACAAGTCCCACATGCCTAGCAGAATCGCTCCGTGTTAGCTCCTCCTTCAATGTCTCCAGCTTCTTCTGCAAAAGCCTGATGAGGGGAATGACCTGACTCAGGCTGGCAGTGTCTGAACTGACTTCACGTGTGGCAAGTTCAAAGGGCAGCAGAACCTTGCACAACGTTGAAATCATTCTCCACTGCGCTTGAGACAGGTGCATTCCACCTCCTATATCGTGCTCAATTGTATAGGCTTGAATGGCCTTTTGCTGCTCCTCCAACCTCTGAAGCATATAGAGGGTTGAATTCCACCTCGTTACCACTTCTTGCTTCAGATGATGGCAGGGCAGGTTCAGTAGTTTTTGGTGGTGCTCCAGTCTTCTGTACGTGGTGCCTGTACGCCGAAAGTGTCCCGCAATTCTTCTGGCCACCGACAGCATCTCTTGCACGCCCCTGTCGTTTTTTAAATAATTCTGCACCACCAAATTCAAGGTATGTGCAAAACATGAGACGTGCTGGAATTTGCCCATATTTAATGCACACACAATATTGCTGGCGTTGTCCGATGCCACAAATCCACAGGAGAGTCCAATTGGGGTAAGCCATTCCGCGATAATCTTCCTCAGTTGCCGTAAGAGGTTTTCAGCTGTGTGCGTATTCTGGAAACCGGTGATACAAAGCGTAGCCTGCCTAGGAAAGAGTTGGCGTTTGCGAGATGCTGCTACTGGTGCCGCCGCTGCTGTTCTTGCGGCGGGAGTCCATACATCTACCCAGTGGGCTGTCACAGTCATATAGTCCTGACCCTGCCCTGCTCCACTTGTCCACATGTCCGTGGTTAAGTGGACATTGGGTACAGCTGCATTTTTTAGGACACTGGTGACTCTTTTTCTGAGGTCTGTGTAAATTTTCGGTATCGCCTGCCTAGAGAAATGGAACCTAGATGGTATTTGGTACCGGGGACACAGTACCTCCAACAAGTCTCTAGTTGGCTCTGCAGTAATGATGGATACCGGAACCACGGTTCTCACCACCCAGGATGCCAAGGCCTCAGTTATCCGCTTTGCAGTAGGATGACTGCTGTGATATTTCATCTTCCTCGCAAAGGACTGTTGGACAGTCAATTGCTTGGTGGAAGTAGTAAAAGTGGTCTTACGACTTCCCCTCTGGGATGACCATCGACTCCCAGCAGCAACAACAGCAGCGCCAGCAGCAGTAGGCGTTACACGCAAGGATGCATCGGAGGAATCCCAGGCAGGAGAGGACTCGTCAGAATTGCCAGTGACATGGCCTGCAGGACTATTGGCATTCCTGGGGAAGGAGGAAATTGACACTGAGGGAGTTGGTGGGGTGGTTTGCGTGAGCTTGGTTACAAGAGGAAGGGATTTACTGGTCTGTGGACTGCTTCCGCTGTCACCCAAAGTTTTTGAACTTGTCACTGACTTATTATGAATGCGCTGCAGGTGACGTATAAGGGAGGATGTTCCGAGGTGGTTAACGTCCTTACCCCTACTTATTACAGCTTGACAAAGGGAACACACGGCTTGACACCTGTTGTCCGCATTTCTGGTGAAATACTTCCACACCGAAGAGCTGATTTTTTTGGTATTTTCACCAGGCATGTCAACGGCCATATTCCTCCCACGGACAACAGGTGTCTCCCCGGGTGCCTGACTTAAACAAACCACCTCACCATCAGAATCCTCCTGGTCAATTTCCTCCCCAGCGCCAGCAACACCCATATCCTCCTCATCCTGGTGTACTTCAACACTGACATCTTCAATCTGACTATCAGGAACTGGACTGCGGGTGCTCCTTCCAGCACTTGCAGGGGGCGTGCAAATGGTGGAAGGCGCATGCTCTTCACGTCCAGTGTTGGGAAGGTCAGGCATCGCAACCGACACAATTGGACTCTCCTTGTGGATTTGGGATTTTGAAGAACGCACAGTTCTTTGCGGTGCTACTGCTTTTGCCAGCTTGAGTCTTTTCATTTTTCTAGCGAGAGGCTGAGTGCCTCCATCCTCATGTGAAGCTGAACCACTAGCCATGAACATAGGCCAGGGCCTCAGCCGTTCCTTGCCACTCCGTGTGGTAAATGGCATATTGGCAAGTTTACGCTTCTCCTCCGACAATTTTATTTTAGGTTTTGGAGTCCTTTTTTTACTGATATTTGGTGTTTTGGATTTGACATGCTCTGTACTATGACATTGGGCATCGGCCTTGGCAGACGACGTTGCTGGCATTTCATCGTCTCGGCCATGACTAGTGGCAGCAGCTTCAGCACGAGGTGGAAGTGGATCTTGATCTTTCCCTAATTTTGGAACCTCAACATTTTTGTTCTCCATATTTTAATAGGCACAACTAAAAGGCACCTCAGGTAAACAATGGAGATGGATGGATACTAGTATACAATTATGGACGGACTGCCGAGTGTCGACACAGAGGTAGCTACAGCCGTGAACTACCGTACTGTACTGTGTCTGCTGCTAATATAGACTGGTTGATAAAGAGATGTAGTAGTATGTATGTATAAAGAAGAAAGAAAAAAAAAACACGGGTAGGTGGTATACAATTATGGACGGACTGCCGAGTGCCGACACAGAGGTAGCTACAGCCGTGAACTACCGTACTGTACTGTGTCTGCTGCTAATATAGACTGGTTGATAAAGAGATGTAGTAGTATGTATGTATAAAGAAGAAAGAAAAAAAAACCACGGGTAGGTGGTATACAATTATGGACGGACTGCCGAGTGCCGACACAAAGGTAGCTACAGCCGTGAACTACCGTACTGTACTGTGTCTGCTGCTAATATAGACTGGTTGATAAAGAGATGTAGTAGTATGTATGTATAAAGAAGAAAGAAAAAAAAACCACGGGTAGGTGGTATACAATTATGGACGGACTGCAGAGTGCCGACACAGAGGTAGCTACAGCCGTGAACTACCGTACTGTGTCTGCTGCTAATATATACTGGTTGATAAAGAGATGTAGTAGTATGTATGTATAAAGAAGAAAGAAAAAAAAACCACGGGTAGGTGGTATACAATTATGGACGGACTGCCGAGTGCCGACACAGAGGTAGCTACAGCCGTGAACTACCGTACTGTACTGTGTCTGCTGCTAATATAGACTGGTTGATAAAGAGATGTAGTAGTATGTATGTATAAAGAAGAAAGAAAAAAAAACCACGGGTAGGTGGTATACAATTATGGACGGACTGCCGAGTGCCGACACAGAGGTAGCTACAGCCGTGAACTACCGTACTGTGTCTGCTGCTAATATAGACTGGTTGATAAAGAGATGTAGTAGTATGTATGTATAAAGAAGAAAGAAAAAAAAACCTCGGGTAGGTGGTATACAATTATGGACGGACTGCCGAGTGCCGACACAGAGGTAGCTACAGCCGTGAACTACCGTACTGTGTCTGCTGCGACTGGATGATAAATAATGATATAAAAAATATATATATATCACTACTGCAGCCGGACAGGTATATATTATATAATGACGGACCTGCTGGACACTGTCTGTCAGCAGAATGAGTTTTTTATAGAATAAAAAAAAAAACACCACACAAGTGAAGTCACACGACGAGTGTTTAACTTTTTCAGGCAATCACACAATATAGTATACTACTAACTATACTGGTGGTCAGTGTGGTCAGGTCACTGGTCAGTCACACTGGCAGTGGCACTCCTGCAGCAAAAGTGTGCACTGTTTAATTTTAATATAATATGTACTCCTGGCTCCTGCTATAACCTGTGCTCCCCAGTCTCCCCCACAATTATAAGCTGTGTGAGCTGAGCACAGTCAGATATATATACATAGATGATGCAGCACACTGGGCTGAGCAGTGCACACAGATATGGTATGTGACTGAGTCACTGTGTGTATCGTTTTTTTCAGGCAGAGAGCGGATATATTAAATAAAACTGCACTGTCTGGTGGTCACTGTGGTCAGTCACTAGTAAACTCTGCACTCTCTACACTTCTACAGTACTCCTAAGCTCCAGTAAATCAGGTCAATCTCTCTCTCTCTCTTCTAATCTAAATGGAGAGGACGCCAGCCACGTCCTCTCCCTATCAATCTCAATGCACGTGTGAAAATGGCGGCGACGCGCGGCTCCTTATATAGAATCCGAGTCTCGCGAGAATCCGACAGCGTCATGATGACGTTCGGGCGCGCTCGGGTTAACCGAGCAAGGCGTGAAGATCTGAGTCGCTCGGACCCGTGAAAAAAAACATGAAGTTCGTGCGGGTTCGGATTCAGAGAAACCGAACCCGCTCATCTCTAAAGAACTTCACACATGTTCTTCTATAGAGTCATATATTTTAGAATACATCCATTTATTTCATTTTACTTTTTTCAATTTAGATTTTGCTCTTATTTAAGTATGGATGATACTGTATGAACACTCAAAATACCTGCACCAAAAATGCCACACTGTCACCCTCTTGTTTTTGATTCTGACACCCTGATTATTTTTCTTATTTAATAGGCGTAATAAAAATGTTTGTCATTTCACTAGTGATGCTAAAATATTAATATGAATGCATTAATTCTAATATATTAATTGCAATGCTTAGAGATCTGTAATGTTCCAGTCAATATCAGATATGATTTTTTTTAATCCATCTACAAACTAAAACATAGATCTTATGCTGCTATTCATGGAAAACATTGTGACACCAGCCTCGGCTTACGGTTTTCTACTTTAATCGGCATGATGATACATGCATACATAGAACATTTCAAATGTTACCATAAATCGAGAGGCATAAGATTTGTAGCCTGCAATTTGGGGGGCTAAGAATGTCAGTTGCATCTAGCACCCTGGTAATTACATGTCCAAATACAGTGACACCTACTTGTATCTCTAAGCACTGCTTATCATACCTCTAAAGAGAGTTTCCATTATCTGTTTTCATTGTAGTTTGCCCTATTACAATACAACGATGCTTGCTAAAAATAACCTAGAGCTAAGATGGAGACATAAAAATGACAAGCAGCATGCGGACTTGGAACAAAAAAACAATCAAAGTCAGTAAGCAATAGGGTTGTCAGTTATCCTGCCTGATGTGTCCTGTCTTCCCGTGCTCTGTCTATTTCACTGTCCTTGCCTTGTGTCAGCATTACACGTGAGCATGTTTTCTAAATGTAATAGAATACCGCATTGTTAGACTGCATGCAACGTTCTTAATTAGGTCTGAGACTGCCAGAGGAGAGCATATGTTCATATGCAAATGCAGATAGATCCTTATATCTCAAGGAAAGCAGAAATGTCCTGGTTAGAAATAAATATATACTTTTCAAACAGTAAAACTATGCCGTAATATTACTTTGCAATGTGGGATTCATCTGCAGTTAGTACTTGATGAAAGCTCAATAATTTCAAATAAATGAGTATGTTTGTGAATGTCCTATCTGTGATCCTGAAAACGGCTACCAAGGCCTGTTATACAAAGACAGCCACCTGAGAATCGTTCAGGGCCCACAGCTGTCATTGATAATAGGACCAATTTATGGTGAATGCCCAAGGATCATTAGATTCTGTTAAAGGTGTAGTTTATCATTTGTGCAGTGGAATTGTCAGTTTTTCATTAGAGGATTGTAGACATTAAATGTTCTACTAGAGTCTTGTATATGAACTGTGTGATGGCTTCACAATTAGTTGGAAAAGCACTGATCTTAGCTACAGCAATCCTACTCTATATAACTTGGTTAAAATATCTTTAGATATTCTGGTCCAGGAAACGAAAGGGTTAAAGTTGTATCTTAATATATGAAAGGTTATAAATTATTTGTTACTTATGCTTGGGACACACTGGCCGATATATCTGCCATTCTATTGAATGACCGACATATCGCTGGCCTGTTGGCCAGTGTGTACCGACGATATGTCTGCGAATGCCATTATTCACAGACATATTGCTTCGGCCCTGACGCATACATGATGACCAATAAAAATCTTTAATCAATGAAGGTCCCTAACAGGAACTTTATAAATGGTTACCAACGATTATATTGGACCAATGAAGCATATGAACAAAGGGAACACTATGGAACAATTACTGTTTTCAATGGGTGATAAATTGGAGTCACTGAACCAGCACCATAAATAATAGCAGCCTGGTGTGTGTCTATCAGAGTTCCAATAGTGAATCGTTCATATATAAAGTTCTTGTTAAGGACCTTCATTGATTGAAGATTTTTATCCGATTTTATTAATTATGTAGTAATTTCCCACATGGAAAACCGATCTGTTTTCAGACTATTACAAACCGGCACTTCTAGCGACATACGCCTGTATATCATATTTGCCTATAAATATTGATACTTGCCCCCGAAGAAGTCCTTTGGGACAAAAAACGTTGGGTTCTGCGTCATTTTATTTTTCATTCACCACCATCTGAATGAATATCTGACAAAAGTTATTTGTACTGTTCATGTTGGATCAATCAATACATCAATGTAAAATCTGCTGTTAATCTGATCTTAATGGCTCCTATGTGTGGTTCTGTAAAATAAATTTATTTATTTAAAGGAGTTTGTGTTTCACAAAGACTTTTAGATTACTGGTACTATACAGCTGTCTTACACATTATTATCATTTGGTTGTTACCAAACACCATTAGCACCCTCAGAATTGTTTTTCATATCTCTTCTTCAAGTCCCTTGCTAGCGGGGGTCTCTTCTAGAGGTGCTGCTGTCCATTCACTCTAGCGCAGTTGGTATATTGTGTTCTATATATATATATATATATTATATATATATAAAACTGTTTTATACATAACACTGCAAACACATCACTAGAAGATATTATGTAAAAGTTCTTTCCTGATTGAAGAAACATTTTTCATTAACAAGTTAGCTTTGCTGATATGTGAAATAGACTTTAGGTCTAAGGATTACACGTTAGATATATTCTCTGAGAAAGTTAATATTTTTCCTGAAATACGGATCTTTAGTCTCCCACTCATTGTTTTGTTGATAGTACTGTCTCTTTCTGTTCTCAGCTCAAATTCTCACCTTGATCTGCCCTTGTCATCAAGTCATTGAAGCACAAAGCAGGGAGCACGAGAGTGTTTACTTATTTCCCAAGTCCATTATCTTACACATTAATCACTGGTCTGGAACTTTTGGACAATGCTGAATCTGTTACAGTACCTTTCTATTTCCTGACTGCCTTATTCTCTTGACTTCCAGTTTAACACTTTTGGTCACTGTGCACCTAGTGACCTCCTTCTTCTAAGAACTTTTTTAATCTTTCACTGTATTTGAATATTACGTTTAACTACAGCCACTCAGAGTTGTAATTTTATAGAGTTTTGGAGTTCATATACTACAGTAGCATTATACCTGTTATGAATTATATCATGGCTTGTCCAACTGGTGATTTTGCGGGATGATGGCAATGGGACCACGACCAACACCATAATGCTCCTCATGGGAGATATAGCTTTTTTTTTCTTGTTGTTTTCTCTAAAAGAAATTGCTATGATATACTATATTGTAATACCTGCTACAGAAACAGAATATTACACTAAGGCAGTTGTGGCACAAGCAGTCAAAGCTGCAGGTGCAGAATTAGTGGATGGGATGGAGTAAGGGCGGTATCCAACTAGCCATGTTAGTTTACCGTGGCTAATGGATTCACCGGGGGATATCCAATTAGTCTCGATAGCCGGCATTTATCAGGGATAAAACATAATACCCGAAAAGCAGCCATCAGAGCCACGATAACACATGGGTCCAGATACAGCCCTTTTATTTGGAGGGGGGGAGGGGAATGATTACGGCTAACAGGATAGACCCCTAATTGTTCCAAGGCGTTGTTTCTGTAGTTGATGCCTATAACTATAGCAAATTTGAAGTGCTGTCATATTACAGAGCACCTATAGAGCTGGGTCTAATGTATTAAAGTAAAATAGTGATGCAATATAATGTCAGCTAATTCATTTGAAATCCTAGTATTACTTTTTCATCAAGGTTTAGAAAGTCCATCTATTGTAAACCTGTATCAGACTTCTTACTCAACTACACCTGCGCTGTGCTCTAATCCCCTCCCCTGACACGCAGCAGTGGTGAGCAGCACAGTGGGGGGCATGTGTGGGGCAATGTATATCTGACACTGTGGGGCATTTGTGTATCTGGCACTGTGGGGCAATGTGTATCTGGCACATTTGTGTATCTGGCACTGTGGGGCAATGTGTATCTGGCACATTTGTGTATCTGGCACTGTGGGGCATTTGTGTATCTGGCACTGTAGGGCATTTGTGTATCTGGCACTATAGGGCATTTGTGTATCTGGCACTGTGGCGACATATGTGTATGTGGCACTGTGGCGACATATGTGTATCTGACACTGTGGCGACATGTGTGTATCTGGCACTGCACTGGCATATGTGTATATGGCACAGTACTATTAGGGGTTTATTCGTATCACTGTAGGAAAGGATATACAGCGCTATAAACTGGATATAGACAATATGGCCTTTTATTTGTTAAAAGTTAACATTTAGTTGCAACAAAAAAAATATATAAGACTGATTAAAAATATATATAAAATAGGGCAAACATAGCACAGCACTTTGTTGAATATATTACCACATTTAGAGGCCAAACACAGTGTCCTGTATAGAATCCTTGGAAAAAGATGCCACAGTCCAGGGGGTGTAAATAGCACTTGTAGAGATTTTATGGTCTGTATGGAGTAAGATGGAGGACCTTCAAAGCTTGATTTTGGACAGATGTAGTCCTATTGAAAGCATGGTCTTGTACTCCTCTCTCGGACACAGACAAGTTCCCCGTTTAGAGCGTAGAAGGACTTCTAGGCATATTCCAGGATACAGATGGTAGCTGTAGTGGAGGCCTCTGCAAACCGATGCGTTTATTCGTATCACGTCCCATTTTAATTGGCTACACCCATTTTTTTGGGAATGTGCACACCCAGTACCACTAAGGGGCATAACTACTGGGGGGGAAACTCTTGGGGGGGGCATTTTTTATGGTCCCCAAAGGATTTTATAAATATCCAAATGGCCTTTGGTAGAAAAATGGTTCCCCACCCTGTTGTGAATGGTGGTAGATTTATATACACCTATCTATCTATCTATCTATCTATCTATCTATCTATCTATCTATCTATCTGGTAAGGTTTATTGATAATGTTTATATACCTATATACACACAAATACACACACACACACACACACACACACACACACACACACACACACACACAATCAAAGCATTGACAACACTCCAGCAAGTAATGTAGTCAGTAGCAGGAATGATATTCCAACTTTTCAGAACTTTGTTAATGGCTGTCTCATTAGGGAAATGTTATGGAATATTGGAATATCATTCCTGACTGCTGACTACATTATTTGCTGGGGTGTTGTTGCTGCTTTGATCATATTTTGTCTGTGGTAGCAGGAATGCTAATCATTGGGTTTTATATATATATATATATATATATATATATACAGTATAAGAAACAGGTGACCCAAAGAGAGATTACAACAGATGTATCAGTCTGGCCGCACTTTAATTCTCCATTTGTGTGTGTATGTATTGTATAGCGCATGTAATTGCATTCTCTGCTTACAAATATCCACAGGATCTGTCCGCATTTGGAAACAGGTCCATAATGTATTAAGAAATCGAAAAAAAACAACAAATCAATTTCTGCCTATTTTTATGATACTTTTAAATGAAAAGAATGTTACAAGATTATGTCAGGATTATATTTGCTGAGAATACTTTATGTTGTTGAAGTACATGGTACAATGACTACTGCAACAGTGAATATATATAATGAGTATTTTATGTACTTCAGCCAGTATCATTTCTCAGGTTACTCCAGATCACAAAAGATGCTTAACCACTTATCTGAAAAATTTCCCTTCATAACTGTTCATAACACTGTTTTTGTTTTGTTGTTTTTTTAAATATTATTTAAAAAAGTATTTTTTAAAATATTTAAATATTATATTATGCACATGTGCAGAACGGATGTCCTCGTCAAAAACTGGGGGACATAGTGGGGCGGCACAATCACATGTGATCTGATCATGCCAGTTAAGTGGTTAAAACCTAACACTTCCATAATTGAGCAATGTCAACAGTTTTGGAAGAAGGTTATGAACAAAGGACCCTCATGAGCCGCTTGTAAAAAGACATAAAAAAAATTGTTTCCCAATGTGAGTCTTCTCCTATGGTGATGTGTTATCTAGCAGCAAATAAGAGTACCTCAAATCTGCATTCAAATACATTTCATTTCATTCACTCATTTGCATTAATTTCTCCTATTATCACTGCAAATGGCTGAATGTCTCGGCACACAATGCAATGGACTAGAACAAGCATCCGTGGCTACACCAGATGCCAATTTACTCCAGTGAGTCCTTTTCATTCTGTTTGCCGATTCTGACAACTGGAGTTTTCCTCGCAGTCTAAGAGACTTTTCAATTGGATTTGCTCTTGGTGACAAAATTGTTGCTCTGCAGAGAGGAGGGGGCTCTTTGACTGAGTTTCTATCACACATCCATGGGAAAGCGAGAGGAGAATAATTCTCAGTGGCTTCTGATATCCACTATTTGTTCAGCATTAGGCCCACTTATCTTCACAAGAAAAAAGCAACATGTAGAGAGAAAGTGACAGGCAGTTATACACTCACTTGCTCGTTTATTCTTGCTGAGCTATGTATTCAAACATGGGGCTCCTGTTCAACAGAAAGCCCCAGATCAGCTAAACTCAATTATCACAGTTAATCCTTATAGCTCTATAAAGTAAATATTTCATTAAAATTTCAAATAAACAGTCACTGATTCTAATGAAGCAAGAACTCGGGAAGCGGCAGTATCTCAGATCTTGCTTCCAGGCATACACTGAAAGCTTCTGCAAGTAAGCAATAACCTCAGCGGTATTTTTTTTCTCTTACTAAAGATGTTTCAATCTAAAAGAAGTTGTGATATCATAACTAGCTTACTCAGATTGTATTTCCACATTTACAAAGTTGCTCAGAACGCAATACATTTTTTTGAAACAAATTACAAATGTGATATATTATATTATGAATACACAGCACCTCCTGGTGTAACCATGCCTGGGTTTCACTGGAAAGTTTGTAATGGGCAGAGGCATCACAAGGGAGGTGCAGGGAGTGCAGACCGCACCTGGGTGTCTCTCTTACAAAATCCCAGCTCCTCTGCAGTGAGCCGTGTGCTGCACTGTGACATGCTTGTGCAACACTAGGCTCCTATCACTGAAGAGGAGCCGGAAAAGTGTAAGCACAGTCTCCAGGGGCACAGTCTCCGGGGGCAGTCCAGCATCTCCAGGAGTGAGGGAAAGTGGGGTCTCCCTGCGAAGACATGCCCCCTCACCACAAGGTCACACACACAGGATGGAAGCAAACAAGGCCTTACCGCGAGGCCATGCCTCTTCCCGTTTCAGCTACTTGTTGCACCACCACCACCACTGGCAAGGGGTATGCCACCAGGAACTTGCTCAAAAAAATATTTATTAAAGTGAAAGTCATGCAGTAGATTCTGCATGTTTTCAGTATAACGGCTATTTGATGAGAGAATAGGGAGCATTTTAGTTCTGCAGACTGCAGTCCCTATTATTGTCAATAGTGGTCACCATACTGGCAAGCGCTAAAAAGCTTTGACCCGATAGTTAAGGTCATATTCTACCCCTATGAGGAGAGCATTGTCTGAGAGGGATTTTCTGATTCCACTCCTAGAAGTTTCTATGTTCCTCATATTCCATCTATCACGGATTTGTTTTGCGCATGTGCATTGTTAGAGGTGGCAGGAGAGTGATAGTTTTTTTCTACCTTTTAGTGCAAACCTATTTGAGCCATCTTGGTGTTTGTTTTTACTTCCAAATCAGCATCAGGCCCTTACTGTATGTTATATCACACTTTTCTGGTTGCAGTCTCCTACTTTGCCACTATTCCAGAATATAGGCCAATTTGAATTATTATGTTATATTTCAAGCATAAAAGACAAAGAAATGTTGGTGCCTCACACCCATTGACTTTACTTAGCTTGTGGGCATCAGCACTGTTTTCCTGTTGTTTTCTTAAACAAAATATATTGCAATATCTGTGGACCTCCTCTGGAATAAATCATGATGATGCATGCACTGAAGACTCTGGCACTGTGCTAGAGTTCACTGAACCAGAGTCCACTAAGCCAGAGTCCACTGTGCTAGAGTCCACTGAATCAGAGTCTACAGTCTTTAACAGCGGAATAACCCGCGCACATGACGTCATGCAGAAAGAACAGGGCTGCCAGCATTAGGAGGTGCAGCACTGGCCAGATCAAGTAGAGCGTCCAAAGGATGCCTTGGGCGGCACTGCAGCAGTGACCCTAGTCAGAAGCAAAGGCCTACTAATGGCCCTGGTCTTCAGCATATGTGCTATTGCTATTTCTCCTGGGGGGAGCCATAGAGCATGCATATAGGCCCCTTCATCTCATAATAAGCCCCTGGATAGATAGATAGATAGATAGATAGATAGATAGATAGATAGATAGATAGATAGATAGATAGATTTTTTGTAAGATAATTGAGAAAACAAATGTCACAATTGTACTACAGACTTCTCACAGGAAGATCTACAGTTGTAAACCATAATGTTACAGTACAAACAATATTCCCTTAAGTCTTCAAATTTATTATAGCATTCATCTATTTTTTCAGCAAAAAGCTTGGTTGTTATTTATGGCTCAGATGAGAAGAATGAGTTTGGGGAATTTATCAGAGATGAAGGTATGAAATGTTTTAGCTTGTTCTTTTCTTTCTAATCCATAAACCATTTTCTCAGCCACCCAAGTGAATTCTAATGGAACTCAAGTGATGAAATAATATTTTTCCAGCCCCTTAACACTTTATTTACTGCTTACATTTGCTACAATACACCTAAACAGAAAATTATATTTAAAGGCCACATTTTTACCAATAGATTTATGACCTGCATTATTTTCCCCGCTAATAACCCTCAATTCACTGTATAATTCTACTTCATAGGCAACTGTAACGCAGTCACATAGAACATCTACAGCAGTACTGAAATGTGTTTAGGCTATCAAACCCTGTCTATTTTTATGCATGGGGGTTGTCTCCTTTTTATTGACTTGTTCTATGACTCAACAATCCACTCAATCCACTTTCAACAACTTATTCTACAACATAAATTAATATTTTCCCAGGGTATATTGAAACTTAGTGGTTTGTAAATGTCCTCCAACAGCATATGTAAAATACACGCTTAATCTATATGCCTTGCTGCGGGATGTAGATGGGATCCCAGCGTACAGCTGTCAGAATCCCAATGCCGGAATTCCGACAGCCGAAAATCCCGAACGCAAGTATAAGGGGGAGGTTAGGGTTAGGCAGCAGGGGGAGGAGGGAGGGGTTAGGATTAGGGATACTTTCCCCCACTGCCCCTGTCAGTATTTCAAACATTCGGGATGCTGGGGTCAATATTATGACCGCCGGCATCCAGTACCCAACCCCATGCTGCTGTGTTTTACAGCCATGAACCCCAAAAACGTAGACAGAATAAAGCACATTTTGTTGGTTTTTAAGCTACTTCAAGTCTCCTGAGTGCTGCCTCTTTCCCAGTATATGTATATATTTATATATAGCCTGACTCAGTACCCACTATAGAATTTGTATATAGAACGAAAAGTGGCACTCTGCAGACTCAATAAACACTCAACACGATGTCGTTACCGAAACAATGCGGAAATGGCATCGTGTTGAGTGTTTATTTAGTCCACAGAGTGCCACTTTTCATTTTATATATATATATATATATATATATATATATATATTTACTAAAAAAGCAATATTAATGTTTTATTCCATAACAGAGACTATACTATTTGATGTACACCTGGGCATTGACGATTTACTTATGATGGGGCACCAGCTGTAGTGCACATTTGTAGTCAGTATGTACACTAGTGCAAGTAAATAATAAGCATAAATACATTCTTTATGTCCCTGTAATAAATCAAATAGTAGGAAAATACATAAAGTAATACAATAATGTTGCTTCTTTAATAAAATACTGTTAGGCACCACTAGCAATGGTACCACTGACCTTAGTCACAGGTTCAGAGGTCCTGCCGGCCATGCTTGACTGTACTTGCTAACGGGATAAAGTCTAAGACAGTACTAGTATTCATCAGTGACCCAGGCAATTTTCTGCTATGCAGGGTGCACCCCCCCCCCCACCCACCCTGCATCCCCTAAGGTAAGAACCTGATGTCACTGGAAGGTGTGGAGAGGACACCAGTGCATGAAGAACAGCAAAGGAGTGAGAGATAGGCAGTTTCTGAGCAGGGTGCAGCATACTAGCCGACTCACGATTTTAGGCAGTCCGCACCCACAGAAGAGTTGACAGATCTCCCGCATCCCACCCACTTCCTAGTGAAGTGGGCAGGATGAGATTTTATGGGAATAGCGGTGATGTATGGGGTGAGGGGCTTAATGACGGGAAGTTGCATCATTTAACGCATTCACATTTGGGGGGTGAGGCCTAGTGACTGTCAGGCCTGCCCCTCAAATGGCAAGCAGGGTCTCCTCTCAGATCTTCTCCGAGAGAGGAGACTTAAAATGGTAGGCAAGTATGGGGTAGAGGAAAGAATAATCAAAGTCTGGTCCAAGTTTAGGTCAGAAGCCAGAATCAACAAGAGAGTCAATGTGTATTTGGGGCAGGCAGATAACACAGAGAAGTCTGATAATCAAAGCCAAGGTCAAGGTTGGAGAAATTAGAGTAAATCTGAAACAATTCAGGCCAGCAACAGGGGTCAAACAAAGTAAGAAATATAAAGCAGACATCACACAGGAAGCAGGAAATATAATAAGAAGTGAGTGTGCTGACTTCCTGCCTTACATACCCACAGCCTGCAGGGGATTGGCTGTGACCAGGAAGTTGTCGGCGAGTCAGCAAAAATGTATGATCTGCAAGAATGTGACACAGAGCACTTAACCTGCAGCACTTATTATGTTTTAGCTGGCAAGAATGCTGGTTTGCAGTTCAGAAGGTCGCGGATGGCGGTCATTAGGTCAACATGAGTTAGGTCGACATACATTGGGTCAACCACATTTGGTCGACATTATCTCTAGGTCGAAATGGTCATTAGGTCAACATGGAAAAAAGTAAACATTTGTTTTTCACAATCTTTTTTTTGGGGACATTTTTCATACTTAACGATCCACATGGACTACAACTGGGAACGGTAAACTGCCGAGCGCAGCGGTCGTATAGCAAGGCACCATGCCCCAAAGCATAGCGAGTGAAGCGAGCCATGCTAGGGGTCACGGTGCACTAATTGGGGATCCCCATCACTTTTCGAAGAAAACGACACCAAAAAAAGTAAAAAAATTAATGTCAACCTTTTTCCATGTCAACATAACACATGTCGACCTAGTGATCATGTCGACCTAATGCATGTACAAATTGCATAAATAAACACCACTTAGTAAACCTCCTCCATATCTTTCCATGACGTCATTACATTGCACAGAGTGGGTGGAAACGGCCGCACCGCTAAGTGCAGTGCTGACCGGAGAATCCTGTGGATGGGGTGCTTGTCTGGAGAATCTAAAGAACGCCCCAGTGGCACTGCAGCAGTGATCCTGGCTGCAGGGTGCTGTCCCAGGCACTCTGCAGCCAGAGGAAAAGACCTTGAGGATGTGACAGTGGTGCCCATAAACTCCTGCACACTACGGGGTACCGGAAGCACAACCCTAGTTACGGCTCTGCGTCTGTAATTTTATATTTTTATGATTTCTAAGTATTGTGCTGTGTATTTACTATGTAAGATCTATCACAAACACAAGATCATTTGATTAGATTGTTGAGTTCAAAAACAATACACATGCAGAAGCATCAAATACACTTATTTCCTAATTTCAACATTGATGTAAACCTGTGGATGTTATTAAATTTCCTATTGCAACACAATTTCATAACGTCAAATATTTGGTTGCAATGTGTATGTACAATAAAATGACATTCTATGAGACTTTTTAAGAAACACAAATAATGTCTGTTTTTAATTGGTTAACCACTAGTGTTATGAAAATGCTTGTGACACAACATGTCAAGTCTGATGGCATTTGACATGCAGTAGTAACCAGCACTTGCGCTAGTGGTGTTGGCTGTCTTTAGAGAATATATAATTATCAGTAAAATAACAGCACCTGACTGCATCCCAGAGGTGTTCTAATGACAGGATCATAACTGTTCTACAGAGGCTGATCAGTGGCTAACTGGCAGGCTAGAGGTGGTTTGGTATTGAAAGGCAAAACCCCAGCTCAGTCAGTGTAATACTTTATGTCAGAAGCATGTTTCACTCTTTGTGAAATCGGTGACCTCAGATATTTACTGTGCAGACATGGATCAGCACTCTGGCTTGTCTGCAAATAGCTGAGTTCATATGAAAGTAAATGTAACTGCAATGCGACTCCACACTAGGCATTTGGGAAAGCCTGCAGAACATAAGGTGGGCAAAATATACAGGTGTACTATGAATGGCCAGCAGTCTGGATCCTAGCGCCCAGCATACCGGCACCGGGATCCCGACAGTCAGAATGCCAGCAGCGGGGTGAGCACAAAAGAGCCCCTTGCGGGCACGGTGTCGCGCGTCTCCTTCCAGGGGTGTCGTGGACACCCCAAGAGGGAGAAAAGTTGTCGGTATACCGGCGGTCGGGATCCCGACGCCGGTATGCTGAGCGCTGGGTTCCCGATAGCCGGTATATCGAGTGCCACCCAAAATATACACTATGCTACAATTATTGTTCCTCATCTCTAACCTTTATTTTACCATATCAGCATCTTGAACAATATATGTCATTAGAACTGACCAGATTAATATATATATATATATATATATATACAAGAAAGTCCCACACTCTCACCCGACACAGATAACGGCTGGGGTGCCAAATCAAAGCCTGATCCTAACACGGGGTCAGACTCATAGTACAATACAGTGTTTCTCCACATTAAAGTGGAAAAAGATAGCACTCTCCAGACTTGCGTAATTTAATGTAAATGCTAAAGTCATTTATTCAAGGAGTTGGTTCCATGTAACTTCATGTCACAAAAAATAAAGAAAGGGCTCACCAACGTTTCGGTCCCATGCCAGGACCTTTCTCAAGGTATATGCCAGTCAATAAACAGTCAAAAGACAGCGTAACATCCTCAGCAACATTTGATAGGAACCAGGACCTGGTTCCTATCAAATGTTGCTGAGGATGTTACGCTGTCTTTTGACTGTTTATTGACTGGCATATACCTTGAGAAAGGTCCTGGCATGGGACCGAAACGTTGGTGAGCCCTTTCTTTATTTTTTGTGACATGAAGTTACATGGAACCAACTCCTTGAATAAATGACTTTAGCATTTACATTAAATTACGCAAGTCTGGAGAGTGCTATCTTTTTCCACTTTAATGTGGAGAAACACTGTATTATATATATATATAAATATATATATATATATATATATATATAATTCAGACCAACATGTCCTAGAATATGATCTATATGTCAAAGCAACTGTGATGCAAGCTTATGCACCAAATAAATGGTTTCATAGCTACATTTAAATAGACGGATCCAATTGGAAAATATAATGACAATTTCAATTCAAAATAGACTAATTCAAGTTATTCTCAGAACCAGGTCACAGCTGAATCCTTCCCTAGTCTTTACAAATTAATTAGGACAAAAGTTTAATCAGTGAAGCATACTTGATGTTCTACTACAGCACATACAATTAGAAGTAATGCTTAAGGGTCACTATCAGAAACAAATAAACAATTAATATCTATCATACCCTCCAGTGAGTTAATGTTGTTCCATCTTTAACATTCCCTAGTCACTTTTAGTTACCCACTAGAGAATTAGAATTAGATATGTCAGAATTTGTTAGTTTACTGATATCCCTTTATTTTCTGATGTTCTATATTATTTGAGATAACAGGCATTTCATATACTTATCAGTTGTAATACCATGCTAGTATAATGATAATAGACTTTGCATAGCAGCTAGAAGCATAATAGTTCTGCAATCTCTTCTATAATCCATATGTATAAATGTACAGTAATTTACATTACATATGGTTGGCATTATAAACACCAGCAACAATGTTATATTGTATGTTCCACTTTATAAATTGATGTTACGCCTTTATAGAACAGCTAACAATTCTATACTAAATAAACTTCTGCTGTGCTTTCATTTGCCCATTTAAAGCAGGTTGAAGATTTAATATACTGCGATAAACTATGCGGTTTTAGGAAAGCTTAAAGTTGATGCGTTTTGAAGGCATCAACCACAGTCTCTATGAAGCTGTGGTTTGCATGACATTGCATGCAATCTGCCATTTAGAGATGATCAACTGTGACTTACTACAGTATATGTTTCCCAAACTGCCACATATTGGCTGTGCTTCAAAAACACAGGGCCCTATTCAGTATGTATCGCATCTGAGATGAGATCGCATATTGACGATTTGCGGGCCAGTGCACACCCGCAGCACTTGTTCTGCACATGTGTGGCCCTGGAGGTGCGTTTGCATCTCAGTTATGCAAATGTCGCTGCCTGATTGAGTCTATTTTAGATGTCACATGAGACGCTGTAACAGGTAAGATGGCCGATCTACATCTACCTTTCGGAGCCAGACTGCTTAGGCAGGGGGTCATCCCTTAATTTGCGGGGACAGCGATGTGATCGCAATTGGATTAACGGCCATTTGCATGCTGGACTGCCTAACCTTGTGCATGCGATCGCAAGCAGTTGTAGTTTTGCTAATTTGGCAAAACTGCAACTGATGCTGAATGAGGGCCACAAACCGTTGTCTTTATTGCGGTTTGCTATATTTTCACATCAAGACGTTAAACCATGTCTAGATAGCTTGCCACTTCCCCACTGGAGCCACAGGTAGATAATAGTCTGGGCTGCCCTGTTGTAGCATAGCTTCCAATTACTCTGTATTGGTCCTGCTGTCATGACCTGAATTGCACTGTCATGATCAGCCTAGCCGTTGGTATGTCCCATTAACACTGCAACTGTCAGCGGTGTGTGCAGCAGTGAAAGTGTTGTTGGAATTGTCATTAGGGTATTAACGGTCAGACTACTGCTTTGGGGCATGCCCATACTCCTTTCCATTATATTCCCTCTGTCCTGAACCTCCCCACTTGAATGTTGGGGGTTATGCTGTAGTGTTGTCACTTTGCCAGCTCTCAGTACTGTTTGCATGTTTGTTTTTTACTTGAAATTCTTATGGGGTTCCTTAGATCTAATTTAGAACTATAAGTAAAGCCATATATATACTGTTCAATTTTACACCTTCGAAAACCCATGCTGAGCTGCAGTGGCGGCAAGGGATTTAATATGAGTTGCACTCTAAGGGGCAGGGACAGACTGGGGTCCAAATTCGGCCCTGGCAAATGCATGCGTCCAGAAAGGGGGCGTGTGCCCGGACAGGGATCGAGTGCACTAGCGACGTGGGGTGTGCCACAAGTTAAGGTGGCGTCGACTCGCAGCATGCCCCCATTTTCATGGAAACGGGCGGGGCGGGCTGTGAGTCAGGGGGTGTGGACTCGCGGCACGACTCCATTACCATGGAGACGAGCAGGGGAGCGTCTACAACAGAGAACCAGAGGCTGCGCTGCGCGTGGCCTTCCTGGCTCTCTGAATAACAGGATCGGCCCTTCTGACATCTGCCAGAAGTGCCAGATAGGCAGTCTGGCTCTGCTAAGGGGTATATTTATTAAAGGTCAATTTTCACCGATTTGTATTAATCTCACGCTCATTTACTAACGTTTAAAAAGTAATATTTAAAAAATCATCTTAGTAAATGTGTGTTTTTGACCCTGAAACACAAAATTGATTTAGACCAATTTCCATCGATTTGAAACTAATTAAAATTTATGAAAATCGAACTTTAGGAAATATACCTCTAAATCACAGTATAAAAGCTGACCAATATTTGCATATTACATTCAGGGCAAAAGTATTTCACATGAATGCAAAAATATGCATTTACATAGCAGTATAGTTTGTACAAATATACAACCACTAGCATACTTGCCAATTTTTTACCCAGGTGTCACAGAAGATTCTATGGATGAGGGGTGATGCTACAGTAGATGGGAGGTGGGAGGTACTGTATAAGGAGTTTGGGACATTTTGTGTCATATAGCAGGGTTGCAATTATGCAATGCCTCATGAATATCATCATCGAATACCTCTGTGTAAGATATACACATCCAAAAATAAATTATAATAATGGGAGGCTTTGATACGTTGCTCAGTTTGCAAACTGCACATAAACTCCATGAAATAATTTAAACATACAGTAGGATTACATTTTCATCACTCATTCCAGAGATGACCGGGTAAAGTATGGTGAAGACAGCGGTGGTCATATAATTTGGCATACTGCAAAAACTGGGGAAGGGGGGCAACCGGAACTATGGAATCTTTCTTAATAACACATCTTCTACTGCTACCATGATCTGACGTAGCAATTTCACTTTGTGTCATAAAAATGCATTAAATGGACAACATTATGAAGACAAACCTTCTAATTAGTGTGGTTGCCCAATTTGGCAGTCTGACAAAGTGGGGAAGCCAGGGGATTGCTTCCTGCCCAAATGCGTACTGCCAGTTCTCACGTTTGTTGAGGAAGAATAATGGTCTGGGCTGCTTTGTTATGGTTTGGCCTTGTGTCTTATTTGCAATGAAAAGCAATCTATAGCAATTGTGTTTTTCCAACTTGTGACAACAGTCCGGAGAAGGCTGTATTCTGAGTCAGCATGACAATTCTCCATTCAGAAAATGAGGGCTATCAAAATTAGTTTACCAATTTTGGTGTTGAACAGAGCCCTGTCCACAATCCAACTGAAAACCACTTGGATGAATTGAAATGCTGACTGTGCCCTACTGTCCAGCACTTTGAGCTGGACAGTAGGGCGCAGTTAGCTCCTTAACCAAGAGCAAATCCTGAAGGGGGACATGCAATAAGTGTGATCACTATCGCTACCCACGCATGCTGGGCTGAGAAGAGCTGCAGCTGCTGCTCCCAGGTAACAGGATGTCGAAGTCAAAAATATTACATAGAAAGAACATACAAACTACACACATTATGAGTCGCTATACTTGCAAATACGCGCAGCGAGCACAGCAATATATGGTATCACACGCATTTACACGGACATGCCACAGAGATGGATTCGACACTTATTTCATACAGTACATAATTATAATAATATCAAGCTCCAGACATCATGATGATTTAAAATTATATAATGAAGTAATGTCATGTATGTGTATTATTTGAACGAAGCAAGATAGACCTGTCATATTTACTATTAAAGCAACCAGATTAATGTGTAGATTCATTTGATACTTGTTATTAAGTTGTAGGACATTGCAACAAATAGTTATGATTAAATGTATGAAAGGTAAAATCACTTATTAGAACAATAGATATTCCAAACAGGTAGTGGACAGGAAGCTCAGGCCAGCCCCTTTGGATGTCTTCAAGGCTGAACCTGTGGAGCATATACAAATAGACTAGTGACTCATCATGAATGAGAAAGTCCCCTCCCCCAAAAACTAGATAACACATTGCTGATCACACAGGAGGCAGTTGCTGTTTTTGTCCCAGAAGATGACGGAGTGCCTGCATGATTTTACAGAGAGAGAGAGAGAGAGAGAGAGAGAGTGATATGGAGAGATGAATTTATATGAGAAAGATAATGGTATTGTATGCTGGCCTGTAACTGTATGTATTAACTGCTTACTGTATAAATTGTAATCATGTAATTATGTGTATACTGTACATTGTAATATATTGAATCCATATCATTTTAATAACAAATATATACATCAATGAGCTTTGAATCTCAGATAATGTGTGGGTATATTGTTTTCTCTTATGGGATGCAGTGTTTTGCAATGTATAGCGCACATTCATGGCACATGGTAATAAGAGGTGCAAGCGTTTACAATATATATTAGAGCGGGCATTTTAAATATTTTTAAGGAACAATTTGGCATTCACAGGGATGATGGCAGAACCGGGCCACCACTGGGCCCCATCATGGAAATTAGCACCGGCTGTCCACCCTTCCAACCCATCTCTGTCCCATCCCTCATCTCTTTCTATCATGTCTGTCCCCTTTCCATCTCTCATTCTGTCCCCTTCCCATCAGGGGATAGTGGTGGTAGGTTTTCAGCTTCAGGAGCTGACAGGATGGTACAGACTTTTACATACAGTGCTCTGGCGAGAAGAGAGTTTGTGTTCAGTCATCTCAGCTAGAGAGAACTGTGAGGGGCAGGGGACCTCCATTCAATGTTCTGTCCTTCAGTGTATGTCAGTGGGAGAGTGGGGTCCTCACGCGGTGACTGTAAGGGGGCCAAGGCCTCCTCTCAGCTCTAGTGTACAACTGCAAGATGGACATTTAAGCACATGTTTTTGATAGCTGTATCATGTATTGATACATCTCGCACCTTACTGCATGCACAGCTGAGTTTATTACTGCTGTATGCATGAGTAATGACAAATAATTATGCTCAGGACAGCTCCTCTTATAAGGACTGTTCCTCATGATGTGAGTACTTCAGGGTTTATGACCCAGGAGTTCTATTGCGCACACGCAAGATGTGTGTGTGCGGGGGAAGGGGGGGTGGATAGGGATCTTTCTAATACCTCTCTGGGTATTTATGTAAAAAAGCACATAGGCATCTAGCTTCTATAGGTATGTAACTATTGCCTATTTATCTATTGCCTATTGGGCAGCAGCTCTGGAAAGTTTCACTTTCCCAAGCTTGATACATATGGAGATTGTGGCAAAACCTCAGAAAATTGCAGCTTTGTAAGGTTTGACCGTATTTTAGTAGTTAGTACAGTACATCCTTAAACCACTTAACTGACGATTTATTTTGCAAAAAAAATGCTCCCAAATTGTCGTTTTTGAATTAGGTGAAGAACATGAATTTAACCCTACCCCAAATGATTTTAGTTAAAAAAAAGGAAAAAAAATATATTTTTAATTTTTAAAAAAAAAAATATGTTTCCCAAACATTGAAACATCGATCGGGAACATCGCGACCATCAGAACATCGCGACCATCGCGGCTGGGGGCAGCTAGAGAGGGTTTATTTACACTCCCCAGTGGCTGCCATTGTCTGCAGCCGCTGGAGGGGACAGATCCTGCCGTGCTGACCGATCAGCAGTGATCGGCAGCACGGCAGACAGGGGGAGAGTGCAGGGTGGCAGAGGGACCTTCTGGTCCCTCTGACAGCAGCAGCGGAGGGAAGTTTTCCTACCCTGCCGCTGCTAACACTCTCTATCTGACTGGTCGCATCCCGTGCAACCAGGTCAGATAGAGCACTTGCAGGCATGGTCGCATCTGATGAGACCATGCCAGGCAAGTGGTTAATACATCCTGAGAGAGAGAGAGATAGATTATAAACATAAAATCTGTTGCTAAATAAAAATGATGATAATAATAGTTTCAAGGTTGACTTCACATGTTTTTTGCTTATGTACATATTTTGTAACTTTTTTCCACCCACAGAATAACAATAATAGTGTATGCAAAAAAATCAGTAGTGTGCTTACATATACAGTAATGTGATAAAGGTTTGTAGGAAGCTAGAACAAGGATGTCACATCGTCATTCCATGCTAAATGTGATAGTGTACATATGTAGTTCAGTACAGTTCCAGATTTTAAGATCATGCTCTTTTTAGGTATCCACTCCTGTGCAGGCCAGATTTATTACATTTAAATTCAGTGATATTTAAGGTAGTACACAGTCATTGTGAATGACAGAAAGTATATGTGAATGGATTTGTCATCTGTTAGTATATCTATTATTATATTATATATCTATTATTGTAGTGGTCACCTATGTCGCGCTGAGATGTGTAACATTTTAGTATTTTTATTTTTGTTATTTTTTTTTTCAATCCATCTCAAAATCTTCTTTAGATTTCAGTTGTACTTTCACACTATCTAATTGACAGGATTTAGAAAACTGTATTTGTATATTTGGAAACATAGAAAGACAGAAACATAGAAGTAGGTGGCAGATAAGAACCACTTGACCCATCTACTCTGCCCCTTTTTTTTATCCTTTAGGTCATGGGTCTTCAACCTGCGGCCCTCCAGCTACTGTGGAACTACACATCCCAGCATGCCCAGCCAGAGTTTTGCTATTAAGACATGCTAAAACTGAGGCAGGGCATTCTGGGATGTGTAGTTCCACAGAAGGTTGAAGACCCATGCTTTAGGGCAGGCATGTCCAAACTGCAGCCCTCCAGCTGTTGAGAAACTAAACATCCCAGCATGCCCTGACACTGCTTTAGCATTCTCTGCCAGCAAAACTATGTCAGGGCATGCTGGGATATGTAGTTTCACAACAGCTGGAGGGCCGCAGTTTGGACATGCCTGCTTTAGGTAATCTCATTATTTATTGTGATAGTTAACCTTGGGTATTCCTATGTTTGTTATTTTCCAAACAAGCAGAAACAATGTTCTGCAGTGCAAATTCTGTACATTATTATTATTTTGTATTTATATGGCCGCCACAAGGAATCTGCAGCGCCAAATTACAAAGTACATAAACAAAATAATCAAAACAGGAAAATAGTGACTTACAATTGAAGACAATATAGGACAAATACAGGGTAACTAAACATAGTTACAGCAGCAGATGACACTGAAGAAAGTATCAGGGTGGCAGAAAACCGCGGGATTTGGTGCTGTTGAAGACGGTTTATGTAAGTGAAGGATATGAGGGTTGAGAACCCTGCTCGTAAGAGCTTACATTCTAAAGGGATTAATTAGTACCAATAAATGCATATATAGAAAACCTTTTCATTGCTCAGGACAGCCTATTCAGAGCTTATTACTGACATTTCTAGAAAATAACAGCGTAATTAAATCTTTTTAAGAATAAGATACAATTCCTTACAATGGAATGTGAACACAGAAGAAACAGGAAATAAAATAGACTCCACGGTAGAATTTATGTTGTCAGTTTGCCCACACACATGTGTCAATACCAACTTTAGTTTACTGCAACTTCTCCCTTTGCCAGATATGTGTGAACATGCTGTCTTACTGGAGACAAAAAAACATTGCCATTTGAGCAACTCTGATTGCCTAATTAAAAGCAAGAAAACACAGAGAAATAATTCTTAGCAGAAACCGAGAGGATCCCGAAGCAACAAAGTCACGTCTAACTTGGAGCATTTTCACTGTGTGTTTTTCCCATTTTTTAAGTTTAACCTCCGTGGATCAATGTGCTTCCTTAAAAGACTTTAATAAATTAAAGTGCAGAGAGCTTTTTTCACCAGGCAGAAAAAGCTGATGAGACAGGTTTAGTTTAATCTCAAGCAATAGAAGTCATTAACCATTCTCTCAGGGATTAAAATATAGCTTGCCCTTTTCTTCTCTCACTTATCATTAGCATCACTTTAATCTCCCAGCGTTTCACACTGCTATTTTAATCATTACTTACTGCCTTTTGACAAGTGCAGAACATGCTTTTTCTCATTGAGGCAATATCCTGGTTTTAGCTGACAAATGTAGGACATAATGTAAAAATATCAAAGTGACATCTCTTAAACACACCTTCATCATAAAAAAAATCTCTAAAGTTACAATATTCCTTTGTCTAACAAATCCATTGAAATTATCACTTGAAAGATACAAAGTTTAAAGTTAAAGTTTTTTTTTTTTCACCCACTAATCAAACTACTTTTACAGTGGTCATAAAATAAAACATTCAATGTTTCCGTTACATTTGGTATTTCATCTGTACTTATTATATTCATTCACCCAAAGATGAGAGAAAATCTCACTGACTGGTCCTGTTATCCCCAGGGAGCTGGCTAGACCTGAGACATGAGACATGTAATTCTACAGCATCAAAAGGAACCACTGCCCAGGAAGACATGATAAAGGTATAGCACAGAATAAATGTTTGCCATTGCCATTGTCACTGCATTATGACCAGGGGCGCAGGGAGGTTGGAACAAGTGGAGCTCGAGCTCCAGGCGCCACTGGGGACTGAAGGCGCCGGTTCACTGCAGAGCTGAGAGACAGGATCTCGGGCAGGGGTAGAAGGAAATGACTATAAGAGAGGGAAGGGGTGGCCACCACACTGCCTGCATGTTGCAGATCACTGATTGCTCAGTGGAGAGTCCAGTGCAGTGCAGTGTGGTGTGTTGTTAGGGAAGAGGGGAGGTTTGAAGGCTTGTCAGAAGAACTTTCCTGGCTGTCAGGGATCTGCAGTCAGTGATCTGGAACATGCAGGCAGTGTGGTGGCCACCCCTTCCCTTTCCTCAGTCCTTTCCTTCTACCAGCGGAGGTCCAGCCTGTCAATCATATAGAAGCTCCGCCCCTCCAATCTAGTACGAGGAGCTGCTCTGCTGCTGCCCTCTTGGTGAGAATTACTGTGTGTATACTGTGTGTTTATGTCTGTGTATACTGTGTATATGTCTGTGTTTGTGTGTAAATGTGTGTATATGTCTGTGTGCTAATGTGTATACATGTATGTGTGTGTTTGTGTATATATATCTTTATATACAGTATGTGTGAGTATATGTGTGTGTTTGTGTAGGTCTGTGTATATATGTGTGTGTATTTGTGTGTGTGTGTGTGTGTGTGTGTGTGTGTATATATATATATATATCTGTGTATACTGTATTTGTGTGTTTATGTATGCCTGTGCCTACATGTGTGTGAATCTATGTATGTATGTATGTATGTATGTATGTGTGTGTGTGTGTGTGTGTGTGTGTGTGTGTGTGTGTGTGTGTGGTGGTGGGTGGGGGCGCTGTGACATGACCCTGCTCCTGGGGGGATTGTGTCCATGCTACGCCTCTGATTATGACACCTATTGCCATAGTATATAGGGCATTCAGACTTTTGATCTTTGTGTATCGATAGTATAGTTTTAGCACTTTTTTGTTAAAATGAAGCCTTAATATAACTACAGTTTTCAAAGGCAGGTGGCATCAAAATTGTAAACTTTAGTGATGATGTGTCAATAATAAAACTGTGTTTCTACTAAACCTTTCGTAGTATTTTAACGTAAAAAAAAATAGGATTTTAATTACCTACCGGTAAATCCTTTTCTCGTAGTCCATAGAGGATACTGGGGTTCAACTTAGTACAATGGGGTATAGACGGGTCCACTAGGAGCCATGGACACTTTAAGAATTTGATAGTGTGGGCTGGCTCCTCCCTCTATGCCCCTCCTACCAGACTCAGTCTAGGAAACTGTGCCAGAGGAGACGGATAGATAAGGGGAGGAGGCGGTTGTTAGGTCGACAAGCATTAGGTCGACATACATTGGGTCGACCACTGAAGGTCGACATGCATTAGGTCGACATGCAAAAAAGTTGGCATGAGTTTTACACAATTGTTTTCATTTTTTCACCTTTTTCACACTTAACGATCCACGTGGACTACAATTGGGAATGGTAACCTGTGCCGAGCGCAGCGGTAGCAGAGTGAGGCACCTTGCCCAAACCATGGCGAGCAACGCAAGCAATGAGAGGGGATGCGGTGCACTAATTGGGGTTCCCCGTCACTTTACGAAGAAAACAACATAAAAAACAGTCCAAAAACTCATGTTGACCTTCTTCCATGTCGACCTTATACATGTCGACCTAATGACCATGTTCACATAATGCATGTCGACCTTCAGTGGTCGGCCCAATGTATGTCGACTTAATGCATGTCGACCTAATGAACCACACCCAGATAAGGATAGTGGTGAGATTCCGAGCCAGCACACACAAACAAGAGGAGAGCCATGCTAACCAAACTTGAAACAGGAACAGCAACAGCTGAACCAAACAACAATACTAAGCCAAGTAACAGAGCAGGAATAACGAAGCACCGGGCGGGTGCCCAGCATCCTCTATGGACTACGAGAAAAGGATTTACCGTTAGGTAATTCAAATCCTATTTTTTCTTACGTCCTAGAGGATACTGGGGTTCAATTTAGTACCATGGGGACGTACCAAAGCTCCCAAACTGGGTGGGAGAGTGCTGAGGTTCCTGCAGAACTGATTGACCAAACTAAAGGTACTCAGAGGCCAAAGTATCAAACTTGTAAAACTTAGCAAACGTGTTCAAACCTGACCAAGTAGCTGCTTGGCAGAGCTGTAAAGCCGAGACACCCCGGGCAGCCACCCAAGAAGAACCCACCGACCTAGTTGAGTGGGCCTGAACAGATTTCAGAACTGGCAAGCCTGCCGTGGAATAAGCATGCTGGATAGTGAGTTGGATCAAGCGCGCAATGGACTGCTTTGAAGCAGGACACTCAATCTTAGTGGGATCATAGAGAACGAACAGCGAGTCGGATTTCCAGTGATGAGCTGTCCTCTTTACGTACACCTTCAAAGCCCTCACAACATCCAAAGACTTTGAAGTATCAGAGTTGTCCACAACAGCAGGAACCACAATAGATTGGTTGATGTGAAACGCAGACACCACCGTAGGAAGGAATTTCTGATGAGTTCTGAGTTCAGCTCTGTCCTCATAGAAAATTAAGTAGGGGCTATAGTGAGACAACGCCCCTAGCTCCGACACATGTCTCGCTGAAGCCAAGGCCAACAGTGTGACTGTCTCCCACATAAGATATTTAACATCTACCTCCTGTAACGGTTCAAACCAGTCCGACTGGAGGAACTGCAGCACCAAATTGAGATCCCAAGGTGCTGTAGGAGGCACAAAGGGAGGTTGGATGTGCAGATCACCATTCAAGAACATCTGGACTTCAGGAAGAGAAGCCAATTATTTCTGAAAAAAAAAGGACAAGGCCGAAATCTGGACTTTTACGTAGGCCCACATCCACACCCGACTGCAGAAGAAGCAGGAAAATCCCAGATGAAATTCTGCAGCAGAATATTTTCTGCTCTCACACCAAGAGACGTATTTCTTCCAAATACGGTTGTAATGTTTAGACGTTACCCCCTTCCTGGCTTCTATCACAGTAGGGATGACTTTGTCAGGGATGCCTCTCCTGGCAAGAATCAGCCCTTCTACTTCCATGCCATCAAACGTATCCATGGTAAGTCCTGTTTGATGAACGGGCCCTGTTGCAGAAGATCCTCGCGAGAGGCCACGGATCTTCGAGGAGCATCTCCAGGAGGTCTGCGTACCAGGCCTTACTTGGCCAGTCCGGAGCAATTAGAATTGCTTGAACCTTTTCCCTTTTTATTCTTTTCAGAATTCTTGGAATCAGAGGAAGTGGAGGAAACACGTACACCATCTGATAGACCCATGGAGTCGTCAGAGTGTCCACTGACATTGACTGTGGGTCTCTCGACCTGGAACAATGCCGCTTGAGCTTCTTGTTAAAATGAGAGGCCATCATGTCGATCTGTGGACATCCCCACCAACATGTCAAGGCCCCACTCCCCTGGGTGCAGGTCATGTCTGCTGAGGAAGTCTGCTTCCCAGTTGTCTACTCCCGGAATGAAGACCGCCGACAACACCCCAGCATGTTTTTCTGTCCAGAGGAGAATTATTGACACCTCTGACATTGCTGCTCTGCTTTTCGTTCCGCCCTGTTGGTTTATGTACGTCACTGACGTCACATTGTCCGACTGAACCTGAATGGCCCGATATGATATGAGGCCTGCAGAAGGGCGTTGTATATATCCCTGAGTTCAAGAATGTTGATTGGAAGGACAACTTCCTGACTTGACCATCTTCCTTGAAACTGCACCCCCTTGGTGACTGCTCCCCAACCTCTGAGGCTTGCGTCCGTGGTTAGCAGAATCCAATTTTGAATCCCGAACCTTTGGCCCTCGATCAGGTGAGAAGTCTGTAGCCACCACAGAAGGGAGATCCTGGTGACAGACAGATCCTCTAGTGCATGTGAAGATGTGATCCGGACCATTTGTCCAACAGATCGAGCTGGAAGGGTCATGCATGAAACCTTCTGTACTGAAGAGCCTCGTAAGAGGCCACCTTTTTTCCCAGAAGGGAAATGCATAGGTGCACCGATATCCGGGTTGGCTTCAGGACATCCCGAACCATCGACTGGATTACCAATGCCTTTTCCAATGGACGAAACACTTTCTGCGAATGTGTGTCTAGTATCATTCCCAGAAATGGGAGCCTACAAGTTGGCTCTAAATGAGATTTTGGAATCCAGCCGTGATCCAGGAGTAGTTTGGTTGTGAGGCCAATGCTTTTCTACAACCTCTCCCTGAACTGAGCCTTTATCAGAAGATCGTCTAGGTACGGAATTATATTCACTCCCTGCTTGCGAAGGAGAAACATCATCTCTGCCATCACCTTGGTGAACACCCTTGGTGCCGTGGAGAGACCAAAAGGTAGGACCTGGAACTGGTAGTGACAGTCCTGCAGTGCAAACCATAGATAAGCCTGATGAGGCGGCCAGATCGGAATGGGAAGGCACGCTTCCTTGATGTCCAGAGACACTAGGAATTCCCCCTCTTTCAGACCTGAGATCACCTCTCTCAGAGACTCCATCTTGAATTTGAACACTCGTAAGTATGAGTTCAATGATTTTAGATTCAGAATCGGCCTTACCGAACTGTCCGGTTTCGGTACCAAAAACAAGTTGGAATAATATCCCTTGTTTTGGAGATGAGGTGGAACTGGAACAATGACCTGTGTTTGTATCAGTTTTTATATGGCATCCTGTAAGGTTATACTTGCCTCCCGTGAAACTGGTAAGCCTGATTTGAAGAATCTGTGAGGTGGGAGTTCCTGAAACTCCAGTATGTTACCCTGGGAAATAAGATCTATCACCCAGGGATCCTGGCATGGTGTTGTCCAGATGTGACTGAAATTTTTTAGTCGGACTCCCACCTGCCAGTCTTCCAGGCATCACGGTCCACCATCATGCTGAAGGCTTTGAGGAAGCAGAGCTGGAGCTCTATTCCTGAGAACCGGCAGTTGCTGGTTTGCATGGTTTACCTCTAGCGCCTCTGTTGGCTGTAGAAAATCTTCTGGCTTTGCCCTTAAACTTGACAATCCAAAAGGACTGTAGAGTATGTCCTGAGTAGGTCATCCTGGTTGGGGGAGCTGCAGAAGAATGATATGTGGACTTAACCGCAGTAGCTTTGGAGATCCATTTGTCTAGTTCATCTCCAAATAAGGCCTATCCTGTGGGCCTTTCCTGGAGTCCGTGTCCGGAGTCCACTGGCGTAACCATAAGCCCCTGCGTGCTGACACTGCCATAGCCGTGGTGCGTGCATTAAGCAAACCCACTTATTTTATGGCTCCAACCATAAAGTTCGCAGAGTCCTGTATATGTTGCAGCAGTAAAACAATCTCCCCCTAGATAAGGAATCCAACCCCTCAATTAAGTTACCTGACCATCTAGCAATGGCTTTAGTAATCAAAGCACATGCTATAGTGGGTCTCTGGGCCACCCCAGCAGCCGTGTACAAAGATTTGAGTGTAGTCTCAATTTTACGATCAGCCGTGTCTTTCAGGGAGGCTGCACCAGGGACAGGTAATACAATTTTCCGTGACAAGCTGGACACTGATGCATCCACTATCGGACTTTCCCATTTTTTTTCCTATCCTCAGGAGGAAAAGGAAAAGATGAGAGTAACCTTTTAGGGATTTGAAAATTCTTAGCAGGATTAACCCACGGTTCTTCAAACAGGGTATTCAGTTCCTATGGCACAGGAAAAGTGACTGAGGATTTACATTAAAATAAGATTCCACCCACTCCTCTGCCACTTTATCAGGAATTTGCAGAACATCTGTGATAGCTTCTATAAGAGCCTCTATTCCCTGTGACAGAGCAGTGTCGCTCCCTTCAGAATCCACCTCCCCCTCCTCCATGTCTGACCCCTCAGCGTCAGAGTCAGACTGCAGGATATGGGCCAGAGTTAGTTTTGCGGAAAAAATGGGAGGGGACTGAGACGCTTGTTTGGGGACTGAGTATTGTGTCTCTCTCATGGCGGGACAATTTATTAGATTTATTGGAAATCATTCCTTTAATGGAATCCAGCCCCGCTAGCCTGAGAAGGTGCACTACACTGAGTACATAGTAGTGAGCTCCCTGGGGAAGATTAAAACTCTGCCATACATGAAACACACTCTTTGCCTGACATATTGTAAATGTGACAGCACACACACACAAGAAAGGTTAAAAGCACAATTAACCCACAAAGAGCCCTTCCAGGAAGACATAGAGATATTTTGGAGTCAGCACACAGCGCCCGTTTTGCCAATGCCAAGCTTAGCATTGGGGACTTAGTACACTAATAATCGCTACCCCCCCCCCCCTGCTATGACCCCCTGGTACCGCTGAGGCATTCTGGAGTCACACCGGAGGAGCTGCGTGTCCCTGTCAGTCAGCATCTGTGTCCATTGCAGAGGGAAAATGGCGCTGGTGAGTTGCTAGATCCTCTCATAGTGAAGCCCCACCCCTTCAATAGCGCACGGTCTTCTCGCTTTTTTTATACTGGCTGAGGTAATTTTGTGCTTAAAATGGAGCCAGATCCATTTTAAGGCTTTCTTTGCCAGTGTGGGTACTGTGCACAGTGTACTGAGACACAGTTGTGTACTGAGTCTGGCGACACAATCCGTACCGGTGAGAAGCCGTGCATCTCCGTACCCTTATGCCGGGTGACTCGCTAACCGGGATGCGAGCTTAGTACTCACCATTCTTCTTTCTTCTGGCTCTGTTAGGGGTGGCGGCTTGCTGCGGGAATGTACACTTGCCGTGGTGGGGCTTGTGAATAGTTTCCTCAGGAGCTAGTGTCCTGTCAGTGGGGAACGGGACCATTTACCCTTCAAGAGGTTGGGCCGTTCTCCCCCTAAGTCCCATGAAGCAGGCAGGCTGGTGCCATCCAGACCTGTCTTAAAATAACAAACAGAAAAATAAATGCAGAAAACTCTTCAGGAGTTTCCATAAGCGTGACCGGCTCTTCTGGGCACATTTTCTAAACTGAGTCTTGTAGGAGGGGCATAAAGGGAGGAGCCAGCCCACACTATCAAATTCTTAAAGTGCCCATGACTCCTAGTGGAACCGTCTATACCCCATGGTACTAAACGGAACCCCAGTATCCTCTAGGACGTAATAATAGAAATAAAGTTTTTCCATACAGAAATGAGAGCGGGGCAGAATAAGCAGGAAGGGAGAGAATGTGTTTAAGTTTAGGGCTATCGGTAGTTTGAACAGCTCCATAATAATTGACTGACATGCATCTGTGTTGGGTTTAGGTCTGGGGTAATTAGATTACAGAGGGGATGGGCTTTAGTGTAAGATACATTTTCTTGCTTACAGTAAGTCTTCCTTTTTCCATTTTTAATTTTCCACCCTTCCTCCCTTATTTTTGTTTTATTTTTTAATTGGATGCTTAACCGTTTTTTTTAAAGGAGTCACAGTGCGGCGGGAAGGCACTGCTCACCAGTAGCCACATATAACGCAAGTGTGGCTTCTGGGCATTTCACCTTGGATTTGCAAGAGAAGTTCATTATCATAAGCATGGGCATAGCCACTTTTCTTAGGGGCAGGGCCAGTACCAGCCGAGTGAGAGGTATGGTTCCTGTTAGCCCAGGTTTTGTTGGAGCAGCGCTAAACCCACTGTCATAATTTCCATTGCTTTTAGATTGGCTGCGGCCAACATGCAGTTTCTTCTTTACCCCATGACATTCGGCTGCGGCCAACATGCAGTTTCTTCTTTACCCCATGACAATCAATATCATTTTTGAGTTAACAATTACATTAATAAAATATGTGACCTCAATTACACCAGAACTTTGTCTGGTATTATTTCAGATTTAAGTTTTATTAGCTTTTCATATATGTACAGAGGTTAAATTGTTTTAAGCACATACCTGGTGTTGTTGCATCAGATGTTACCACGCCAAGCCATATTTCCCTGACTTGGTGGCATCTGATGTGACCAGTCAGAAACATGCATCGGCGGCTGCCAGAAGCAAATCTTCCGACAGCTATCAAACTCACTGGGTCCCCCAGCACCTGCAACTTCTGCTCCTCCACTGTCAGTAGCTCACATCTCCTCAGGCCAGCCACAGAAGTAACAGTTCACCCGTGGCTGCTGGAAGATAATCACCTGGCAGCCGCCAAAGTCACTGGGTTTCCCAGCACCTGCTAATTCTCCAGTCACTTTTTTCACCTCTCGCTGTTCCTGCAGCTGCTGGAAGCATGCCATTTGGCAGCCAGTGATCTCAGTGGGACTCTTACAGGTTCTGCTCATCCCACCTCTAGTCACTCCCCTTCTACCCAGCAAACATTGCCCCCTCTCAGATTCTCACCAGCAACAGTGATCCTAATAAGAGTGACACTCCCTTCCCGCAGCTGTCTTCTCATAGGACTGTAAAGTCCTGTGAGAAGTGTATGAGAAAGAGTAAAGACAGAAAGAAACATTTTGTTACACAGCTGCAGGCAAAAAAAATAGTAATCATAAAAGGTATAGTACAGTACATTCTATTGTGCAATCAGTGATCACACATCCCATAGTAATATTAGTGTTCACTCTAGGAATTTTTTAGGGCAGGGTGCTGATCACGGGGAGGGCACATTTTTCATTCGGGAGGGCACATTTTTCATTCGGGAGGGCACGATTATGTCCATACTGTAATGCTTAGACAGGTGTCTTAACTAAAAATGAGTACAAAGGCTCATGGTTTTTTGTTTGTGCACCCATTTTATTTAATGTTTACCTTTTACATGCGGACAAGGATTTGAAAGTGAAGAGTGTTCAATAAAAGTATTTGTGGTCCATTCATCACCAATGTAGTTCTACTGTAATGGTAGATTACAACTACAGTGTTCTATCATCCTGCACCTGTCACGACTTGTGCAGTTATTCTTTCCTGCCAGGGGTGTCGTCCTCTGCTCTGGTGCTTCTATCACTCTGGTCTTTATTTCAGTGGAAGACTTGTGATAGAAGCATTAGAGTACAGAACAACACTCCAGGCAGGAGGAACTGCACAGGTTGTGATGGTGCTAAAATAAACACTAATTCCCGGTCACTGTACGGAGAAAACGACACTAAAATAAATCCTCAAAAACTCATGTCAACACAAAGACCCTGTCGACCGAGACACTGTCGACATTTCATACGACACCCATTCTGTACATCATGGTTAATCCAGTTGCAGTTACGATCTTACATCACGGAATCAGGGCTACTATCATATACTCACATTATAGTCTGATTACAATAAATTATTAGATTAAAATTAAAAAATTTATGTCATTAACAACACAGCGACACATGATAAATGCAAACTTTTTTTCATGTATGCAGCAATCTATTTTGTCCCCTAAATCTCTTCCGTCAACATACAATTTATAAACCAATTGTGACAGTCTACTCACACCTTAAATGTGGCTACACAGATTTGTTATATAAAAAGCATGGTAAAAGGCATTTCAGCTATATAAGAAGACTATGTATGTATTCTTATTTGCATATGTACCCCCCTCACACCCCGGTCTGTATGTACCCCCCCCCCTCACACCCTGGTCTGTATGTACCCCCCCCTCACACAAGATGGTCTATGTATCCCCCAAATACCCTGCTCTGTAAGATACAGAGCAAGGTCTTTGGGGGATACATAGACCTTGTGTGAGGGGGGGGGGGGGGAGTACATACAGACCGGGGTGTGAGGGGAGGGTACATACAGAGACCCAGCGGTACATACAACCCAGTACAGTACTTAATACAGAGACCCAGCGGTACATACAACCCAGTACAGTACTTAATACAGAGACCCAGCGGTACATACAACCCAGTACAGTACTTAATACAGAGACCCAGCGGTACATACAACCCAGTACAGTACTTAATACAGAGACCCAGCGGTACATACAACCCAGTACAGTACTTAATACAGAGACCCAGCGGTACATACAACCCAGTACAGTACTTAATACGGAGACCCAGCGGTACATACAACCCAGTACAGTACTTAATACAGAGACCCAGCGGTACACACAACCCAGTACAGTACTTAATACGGAGACCCAGCGGTACATACAACCCAGTACAGTACTTAATACGGAGACCCAGCGGTACATACAACCCAGTACAGTACTTAATACAGAGACCCAGCGGTACATACAACCCAGTACAGTACTTAATACAGAGACCCAGTGGTACATACAACCCAGTACAGTACTTAATACGGAGACCCAGCGGTACATACAACCCAGTACAGTACTTAATACAGAGACCCAGCGGTACATACAACCCAGTACAGTACTTAATACGGAGACCCAGCGGTACATACAACCCAGTACAGTACTTAATACAGAGACCCAGCGGTACATACAACCCAGTACAGTACTTAATACGGAGACCCAGCGGTACATACAACCCAGTACAGTACTTAATACAGAGACCCAGCGGTACATACAACCCAGTACAGTACTTAATACAGAGACCCAGCGGTACATACAACCCAGTACAGTACTTACATCACAGAGGGGGAGCGCTGATCACCCAGCCACACTTGCGGAGCGGTATTAAAGATGGCGGCCGGGTGATCCTCCCTGGCGTCTCCTTTTAAACATTCATCCACACAGGAGGGCTGGGTTTGCCTCGGCGGGAGAGGCAAACCCAGCCCTCCTGTCTCACCAGACCATGAGCAGACCTATAGTCTGCTCGCAGAGGACGCTGACAGCTAATGATGGGCGGGACGAGGAGGACGGGGCGGGACAAGGTGGATGGGGCGGGGCGGGCCGCGGAGGTCTCCGTCTCGACACATGCAGGGAGACAGTGTGATAATAATGCAGTGCAGTGTGCTTAATGTGTCTTGCGGCGTGGCGGGGTCCGGCGGGCAGCAAAGTGCGGGGCGGGAGGGCGCACACAAACGGGCAGGGCGGGATTCAAGGGTCTAAAAAAGGGGCAGGGTGCAGCGCCCTGTGAAAGACACCTAGAGTGAACACTATAATATCATAGCCCCAAGTCAGCAAACACATGAAAATAAATAAATAAAATTATTGTTACTGATTAAAAAAAATATGTTTTTTTTAGTAAATATATATTGCACAAGTTTTAAATAGATGTTATGAATGAAAATCAATTGCAACAAAAATTGACAAATTCTGAGACATTTTGGCAAAATATTTGTCAGTTCAGTGGTTAAAGCCATAAACTACAAGCAGCTAACACATTCTGTATATGGGGGTGGTTCAATATGTAAGGTAACAAGACCTCTCACGTGTGTAATGTTCTCTGTTTCATTCTAATGTCCCACCAGGCCAGAGCAGGTAGACCACTGCTTCCCCCTCACGGCCATGTTTCCACCAGCCCCGTCAGCTTCCAACTGAGGTTAGAACAGTATGACTGATATGAGGCACAGTCTAATTGCCGGAAGCGGAAGCAGCGGTCTACCTGCTCTGGGATGGCAGGAAATTAGAATAAAATAAAGAAAATTACACATGTGAGAGGTCATGTTACCTGTTTGAACAACCCTCGTACATATGCCTCCTGCCTCGGGACAAGGTGGTGAAGCTCCGCGACGCTATTTGCCGGTTCGAGGGGTCGCGTAAGGTCAAACTGCGGCAGGCGCAGTCCTTGCTGGGCATGTTGAACTTTGCTTGTCGGGTAATCCCGATGGGCAGGGTTTTCTGCCGGAAGCTAGAAAGGGCTCGGGCAGGGCCGCGGTGCGGCGGTCCGGGTCAGCTTTGTCGCTGGGGTCCAGGCCGGCTTTGCCGGAAGGACTTGAGCGGCGGGGTAGGCCAGCAGTGCGTCCCGGCCGCCCGTAGGTGGAAGTGCGGCTGCCCTCACCTCCGAGCGCGGCGGGTGATCAGGGGGAGTCGGGCGACCGCGGGCGCGCGCATGCGCGCCGCGGTGGGTGCCCGTCCGTGGAGCCGCACGGGGCTCCTATTCAGCTCCCTTTGACGATCAAATGGCTGACATAATGGTGGAGGTTTGCCTGCCGGTTAGTAACAAGCATAGGTAGTGATTTATATTTATTATTTATAGTACACTGGCCGTCATTCTGAGTTGATCGCTTGCTAGCTATTTTTTGCAGCCGTGCAAATGCATAGTCGCCGCCCACGGGGGAGTGTATTTTCACTTTGCAAGTGTGCGATCGCATGTGCAGCCGAGCGGGACGAAAAAGTTTTGTGCAGTTTCTGAGTAGGTCTTAACTTACTCTGCCCTTGCGATCACTTCAGCCTGTCCGGAATTGACGTCGAACACCGGCCCTGCAAACGCCTGGACACGCCTGCGTTTTCCCTACCACTTCCAGAAAATGGCCAGTTGACACCCATAAACGCCATCTTTCTATCAATCTCCTTGAGAACGGCTGTGCGAATGGAATCGTCGCTAGAAGCACTGCACAGCAACAATGCTGTTTGTACCCGTACGACGTATGTGTGCATTGCGGTGCATACGCATGCGCATTAGTAACCTGATCGCTGCGCTGCTAAAATTGGCAGTGTGCGATCAACTCGGAATGACCCCCATTGTCAGATTATTTCTAGTCCAAATCATCTAAACAAAGGTCTGCACTGATGACAACTAATAAGATTGAAATAGCGGTATAACAGTTGAACTGATGGTTCTGCATCATGCGAAAAAGGCAGTGTAGATATTGCTGACCACATGGACTAGTTAGAA
Source organism: Pseudophryne corroboree (assembly GCF_028390025.1). Classification (NCBI taxonomy): domain Eukaryota; kingdom Metazoa; phylum Chordata; class Amphibia; order Anura; family Myobatrachidae; genus Pseudophryne; species Pseudophryne corroboree. The sequence goes on from NC_086445.1 coordinate 310,626,176, forward strand.
ACAGCATATTTCTATCAATAAATCCTAGGATGAGGTTTAACCCTTCACATAATGCTGATTGTTGTTCAAGCTATAAGTATGTAAATAGAAGGAGGTTTGGTAAGAGCACAATATAACTGTATGTGTTTTGACTGGGTTGTGAATAACTTAGTACATAGCACAATAGTGGGGTATAAACTATCAAAACCAATGAGACATTTTTATGTATTACCAAATATGGCCTATTGCATGATAATTGTATAACAAGTTGTTTCACATGTGTACTCACTTTATTAAGCAACATCAAATTGTGCAAAAACATATTGTCGATTTCATTTTCAGTTTGCTTGTTTTATGTTTAAATATATATATATATATATATATATATATATATATATATATATATATATAGTTACCCATGGTTTGTCTTAAGCATTTAATTTAATCCATCTGAAATGATCTCATCCCACCTTTAACTATTATATAAAAGGCAAAAGAAAAAATATGTTGCACTATATATTTCAACAATAAAATCCCTCCTTAAGCTTCACAAAGCAGAACAATTCATTATTTGATCTCTCTCCAGGTTCAAAGTCTCTTATTGCGTAACTTCAAAGAAGTCAGTATATAATCAAAGACAAACAGCTGTGAAAACATTCTTTTATTACTTTTTTTATATTATCATTTAGCTAGCATTGTTTGAAGAACCAGCAGAACTTGTCCAAACAACCAATATCTTCAGTTTGATATATATATATATATATATATCTTAGAGGTGCGCACAATACTGAGTTTTTGTTTCGGTTTGGTACAAAATCATTGTTGTGTTTGGCAAAACCACCCTCAAATGTTTTGGTTTTCTTTTAAATGTGATAAAACCAGCTAAAATAATGTTTTTGTTTCTACAACAGTGGCTGCTGTTGAACCTGGGCTGCAGCACTGACTACATAGTGCACGGGGGAATGGGTGGGTGGGGGGAGGGACACGCACTTATCACACATAAACATATATGGGCAGTACGGATGGTGTAGTGGTTAACATTACTGCCTAACAGCACTGAGGTCATGTGTTCGATTCCCACTATGGTCCTAACTCATACCTCCCAACATAACCCTCTCCAGGAGGGACACAATGCTCTGCTTCTGGATTTTTCTCTTCATTTATGATTGTCTGCGTCTCTGTTGAACAGGTTCATGGATAAGAAAGGTGTTTCAGCACAGGTGATGGCAATTCTAGATTAAGAGGGAAGTACAGGAGCAGAGCATTCTGTCCCTCCTGGAGAGGGTCATGTTGGGAGGTATGCCTAACTGTGTGGAGTTTCTATATTCTCTCCATACTTGCGTGGGTTTCCACAGGGTGCTCCAGTTTCCTCCCACAATCAGGTTAATTGGCTCCAAACAGAAATTAACCCTAGCATGAATTTTATATGTAATAGGAAATATAGATTGTAAGCTCCACTTGGGCAGGGACTGATGTGAATGGGCAAATATTCTCTGTAAAGCGCTGCGTAATATGTGTGCGCTATATAAATAATTGGTAATAATAATAAAAAATTTTTTTAAGAAGTCTGTAATGTATGTGTGCCTTTTTTATCCTTGGAACTCTCTCTCTCTCTCTCTCTCTCTCTCTCTCTCTCTCTCTCTCTCTATATATATATATATATATATATATACATATATATATATATATATATTTTACTAATACAAAGGGAGCAGACTCCGAATTGTAATCAGGCACAATAAATAAAACAAATATATATTGTGATTGCTGATCAATCCCTATTTTTCCATATAACATGCAGCTCCTACTAGGTAACCCAGAATATTACACTTAAACCATACAAATTATGTTTAATACTACAATTAGTATAAACTTAGGAGCACAACAGAAAAGGTTAATACATTTTTAATCAATTACATTTCATATATAAATAAAGAATAAAAATATAAAACAAGCAATTTGCCACAAAAATTCACAGTGTTACTTCTATTAATTACCATATAATTATTATCACGTTATATAAACAGTGTTAAAACTCCATTTTGGAATATACTATATCCATCAGTTCTAATTAGCTCTGCGCTATGTTCCACCTCCAATATTGATCTCATCTCTCTTAGTTTTAGAGGAAGAATAAAGTTGCCACCAATATCCTAGTCCAGTATTTTTACTTGTAGGAACCTTTTACTTTGTAATAATGTTGCTGTTTTAATTGGATACAGCACTGATACTCACAGATACACAATGGTTCAGGTTGATATATTTGGCAACAACTGTAACAGCCGATTGTAGAGGCTCTCAGTAGCAGTGCTATATAGCTCACCACTAGTCACCGGCAGACGGAGCCACGGGACCTGGATATACACTTGTCTTCATTCCGTGCTGCACCATATGATCATCGGGACCTGTGGCTCTGTTTGCAAGTGGCGGCCTGCGGCGAGCTGTATGCTGCGGCTAATGAAAGCAAATCCAACTGCACAGCTTGCCGAGCAGCAGTGCCAGTGAATACATCTACAGCCGATGACAAGTGGTGAGCTATATAGCACGGTTACTGAGAGTATCTACAATCGGCTATTACAGTTGTTGCCAAATATATCAACCTGAACCATTGTGTAACTGTATCAGTGCTGTATCCAATTAAAACAGCGACACTGTTACAAAGTAAAAGGTTCCTACAAGTAAAAATATTGGACTAGGATATTAGTGGCAACTTTATTCTTCCTCTAAAACTAAGAGAGATGAGATCAATATTGGAGGTGGAGCATAGCGCAGAGCTAACTAGAACTGGGGGATATAGTATATTTTAAAATGGAGTTTTAACACTGTTTATATAACGTGATAATAATTATATAGTAATTAATAGACGTAACACTGTGAATTTTTGTGGCAAATTGCCTGTTTTATATTTTTATTCTTTATTTATATATGAAATTTAATTGATTAAAAATGTATTAACCTTTTCTGTTGCGCTCCTAAGTTTATACTAATTGTAGTATTAAACATAATTTATATATATATATATATATATATATATATATATATATGTGACGAATCCCAGCACTCTTCTAAAATATATCTTGCTCCGGTGCCCTCCTTGGGTAGTTAGCCTGTATACAGCATGCAGAGAGTAGGTGGCACTCAGGAGATGAGCAACGCAAAGTTAATATTATCTATTAACAGTTTATTATATAACGCAGCAAAATCCATTGCACTTTACAATTGAAATTAACAATGATATAACAAAACTGGGTAATAACAAACAGACATAGAGGCATGCCCTGCTCGCAAGCTTACAATCTGCATATGATACTTTAATTTATATATATATATATATATATATATATATATATATATATATATATATATATAAGCAAATGGTATAAGGGTTCTGGCGACCACCGGTGTATTAAAAATATATATCAGTCCATGTATATAATAAAATAAAATATACAAATTTATTTGGTACAGTTAAAATACAATTAGATCAAAAATGTGCAATACTATACTAAATATATATCTTTAAAAAATATATATATATTTTTTTATTTTTTATTTTTAGGGGGGAGGGATGGATTGTGTACTAAAAAAAAAACATATACAAGTTTCTAGGGACCCCTTGAAGAAGTCATCAGGACGAAACGCGTTGGGCTCTCCCTCTGTGACCCTCTACGTCAAAGTTAAGATTCTCTATTATTTATTTTAGTTAGCGAACATTTTTACCTATATATTTATATATTTATTGCTGCAAACTTTTTTGGTCTTAGAAACTTGTATATGTTTTTTTTTAGTACACAATCCATCCCTCCTCCCTAAAAAAAATTAAAAAAATATATATATATTTTTTAAAGATATATATTTAGTATAGTATTGCACATTTTTGATCTAATTGTATTTTAACTGTACCAAATAAATTTGTATATTTTATTTTATTATATACATGGACTGATATATATTTTTAATACACCGGTGGTCGCCAGAACCCTTATACCATTTGCTTATAAACCATTACTACAGTAAGTTACCACTACTGCATACTTAAGGGACGGCAGACGCCCAAAATCTTTGGGAGTGTTTTTTAGTTGGGTGTATTTACAACATCTGTGGCGCTTGCATATTCTCTGTTTTTATATATATATATATATATATATATATATATATATATAAATTGTCTATTCTCTAATCTGAATGTGGTTGATAAAGATGTGTGCTCTGACTTCATGTGGCGTGAGACGCATGACACGAGTAAGCCATGTTGATCATTGGTGCATCTAATTTGCACAACAGACCCAGCAAAACACCACTCTATCTGTATCAGAGATGCAGGGCTGCGACTTTAACCTCACAGGAATTAATATATACAAAGTCGCAGATGAAGCAAGAGGGAAGCTGGTGTTAAAAAAAGCAGTGGCCGCTGCGTCGTAGCACTTTGCATACCGTTTCAGACTCATTCGCACACAGATGTACATGTATCACAGAGTGTTCCCTCTAGAAATTAAATGGGGCAGGGCGCAGGACTCCGGGGGCATATTTGCGCGTGCGCCCAAAACGGGAGCACGACCATGCAAATTAGGGGGCGTGGCTACGCATACGTAATTTTAGTGGGCGGTGCGGCCCACAGACGCTGCTGTAGGGGGCGTCCGTTGCCGGCAGCGTCACTGTTGGGGGCGTACCCAGCACCTCCGTCGGTGCTGGGCTTCCCCCAGCTCTCTCCCATAGCGTGAATGGATGCCGTGCGCATGCGCACGGCATCTTTACATGCTGGGAGGGCAGGAAACGGGCAGCTGGCTGTTCTAGCAGGGCGCCGCAAAAGGGGCAGGGAGCGGCGCTCTGCTAAAACAGCCTAGAGTAAACACTATATCACATATGAAATCAGTGCAGTCACGTTAAGTGGTTTTGTCACATCTGATTGTTTATTTTGTGTGACTAAGATGCTCAGCACAAGCCGCGTCATAAGGGACCTGGCGCACAGAGAAGGGCTGTTGGCACGACTGTGGAAATAGTGTATGAGGACACATCTGTATCTGCTGAGCTAAGATTTGTAGGGGAATTCTAACATTCACTATGCTGTAAATCCTGTCGCTGTAATTGAATGCAGAAATGTCTATTTTACAGCAGCATGTTTCATTGTGATGTTTTTACATGTTATGCTCTTGTTGTCCCCCGTATAGTAGCCACTTATAATGGAACTAAAATATTCACTTTAACCCCCTCTGAACTTTGATTAATATCACTGTGATTTGCTAATTTAGCAAAATGAACAGTAAAATGAAAATTGGAAGCTCAATCACTTACCTCCTACGTTTGCTTTATTACTTCATAAATAGCATCAAAGAAAGGTCTTGTAAAGGAACTTAGCAAGGAGAAAATGAATGCATATAAAAGATAAAAGCACTGAGTCTAATTGGTATATGGAACGTCCAACAGCCCAGAGGTTCAAATTTCAGCTGATGAAATGCTCAAGGCAAACCCCACTTTCCACCAATGATCATGACTTCAAATGAAACATACTGTAATTTGTACAATATTTCAAAAATATGAGCAAGTTAATTCCATTGATAATCTGAGATACTTCCTGTCATGAATAGAAACAGCAATTAAGTGGAAATAATGGCAAAACTAGTTGTTCACAAAGTAGGTGTATGAGTTCTGGGCTCTCTAGCAGATGCCTGAGTTTCCTGCTATTTCCCCTCCTCTGCACTTTTTTTCTAAACTGTACCAAGGACAGAGGTGCAACCCAGCGCCACACCCCATCCCATTATAAGTATGGAGGAGCAGCATAGGAGAATTTACCACAAGGCAACCAAAGCAGCTGCTTATAGGGCCTTGTTGGTCTCAGGGGGCCCGTCGACAAGGCTGTATAAAGGGCATTTCTGGCAGACCACGAGCTTCACCAAAATTGTCAGAGAGCTGATCTGGCTGAATACTCCCAGCAGTCTGTCAGTAATTAGACAGCTGTTGGGTGCCGCCTCCAGTGCATGGCTGTGTCTTCAGTCCTGCAGTACTGTGCGTGTGACCAGTCATGACACACGTGTGGATGACGTTAGATGCTTAGAAAGAGGAGCCGGGATGTGCACAGAAAAAAACATGAGTTCTTCCAGTGTACTTTATTACAGTATTTTGTACATTTTGTATAACATCCACCACCTACTTCAAATTCCAATCAGGCATGAGTGGGGCATGATGGGGGGAATGATGAGGTGTGGGGAGGGGAGTTAGACAGTGGACAGTGTTATTATAAGTACAGTGTCTAACATCTGCCTGTGACAGTCTTGGCTGGGGAGAAGGCACACACTGACTGGTGATATATCAATATGCTATAATACTGTATTTTAAGTACTACAGTGTATGGGAGATGCCTGCTACAATCAGTGGGACGCTGATGTATAAGCAATACAGTAACACTGACTGAGGGGTGTAATAATGGGTATTATAAGGGATGGGGGATTTACTAGGCTGCTACAATCAGTAAAGGGGGGGGGGGGGGGTTGGGAGAGTCACTACAATGCAGTCAACACTATGTAATAATAAGTACTATAAGGTATGGGTGCCTGCATTATATATCAGTGCCCCCCCCCCCACACACACACATACTGATTGTAGCATATCCCCATCCCCTATTAGCAGGTCCCCCATCCCTTATAACATCCATTATTAATATCCCCCAGTCAGTGACTGTATTGACTATATATCAGTGACTTTAGTGTGACTCCATAATACGAGGTCTGACAATTAAGTTAGTGAACTGGCTGCCGTTCAGTAGCGGATTTACCAGTAGGCATCCAAGGCAGCCACAAGGGCCTGGCAGGTCCCAGGCGGCTCGCCGACAGATAACGGAGTCGGGAGGACATTTCTGATTTCTGTCAAAAATGTCCGGTTGCTGGTCTGGCTGAATACTCCCGGCAGGCTGTCAGTGACTAGATAGCTGCCAGGTGTGATTTTAAGGGTAGCACGGACGGTGTAATGGTTAGCATTACTGCCTCACAGCACTCAGGTCATGGGTTAAATTCCCACCATGGCCCTAACTGTGTGGAGTTTGTATATTCTCCCTATACATGCATGGGTTTGCTCCGGGTACTGCGATTTCCTCCCACAATCAAAAAATATGCTGATAGGTTAATTGGCTCCCAACAAAATTAACCCTAGCATGAATGTGTACATGTGATAGGGAATATAGATTGTAAGCTCCACCGAGGAAGCGACTGATGTGAATGGCCAAATGTTCTCTGTAAAGCGCTACAGAATATGTGTGTGCTATATAAATAACTGGTAAAAAAATAAAATAATCAATACACCAGTATAACTACCATCCGCCTGCTATAATCGGCTATGAGCAGATTGGGGATCATACACTAACTGGGTGGCAGCAAGACCTGTCTGCTACAATTGGTGGGAGGGGCACACTGAGGATAGTTTGAGGAAGGGGAACACAAATCGGTGTCTTGCTTAGTGCCCCATGAGGTCTAAATTCGCCTCTGAGGAGCAGTGTTAGAGTTAAGAAACTGCTAAATGCTGCTCTACATGCTAGCGACGGAGACAGTATGTAGATGTCACAGGGACAATCAAGACACTGAACTGTTTTAAGCAGTCCTTAAACCCTTACTTTTAGATTCACTTAGTGGTAGTGTTGGACCTGGCTGTTCATGAACTTACTGTACATTAAAGATATCAGAGCTACGTGACATAGATTTTAGCATTAAAGTTTATCTACACACAGTTTTTTTGTTTTTGTTTCAAATATGATGTGTGAGTAATGAGGGGTGAGGGCAGCTGAATTGTCCATAGACACACTGCAGAACCTGTGTCTGGATGTTATCAGGGGAATTCAATGAGCCGTGAAAATGCAGTAATATACCGCAATCAAACTTTTCACAACTATCATGTGAAAAGTGCAGCGAAAGGTATGCACGCTCCCACGATTTTACCTATTCAATTGCAAATTACCTATTCAATTGCAAAAATTCTTGCCAGTAAAGCCAGTAAAAAGTGTAGGTAAAAATGGGAAAATATGCCTGTACGCCCAAATATAGGGAAACCGTATAGAAGTTTATTAGCGGTCATAATAAAAAGCTTTGGGATATTTAAATTGGTGTTGCATGGCTGTTATATACATTTTTTTTTTTAAAGTACAAAAATTTTAGAAAGCAAGTGTTTTTCAGCAAATTAAATCGAGGTACATAAAATAGGTATAAGCATATATTTGAGTCATTTTAGGCCACTTTCAGAAAACGTACTAAAAAAAAAAGTTCACACATGCACACCGGTCCCACTCATAAAGCACCCCCAATGTACTTATCCTATAACCTGTACCCAATTTCCATAATTTTGCACTTTTTCACCCCATAAATGATAAGTCATTATTGGGCAATTATAAAAAAGGTAAAAACTGCTAAGCGCATAATTAGTCATTCAGGGGGTTATCCCAGGGGTTCTGATCAAAATACCAACATTATTACCTTAAAATAAGGGTTTTTCTTTCAACTTTTCACCTGCTTAGGAGGTGGAGAAAATAAACTTATGGAGAATTACGACTAATAATCTTTCACGGAATATTGAATAACGGCATTTAATTTTATGTGCACCTGCCTAGCAATTCCCAGTGCCTGGACACGACACACAAAGAAACACAGCAACTAAAAACCTAATAAAGACTAATGCTTCCGATATTAAATTAATAAAAATGCTAAAGCCATATTTATTCACTTACCATGCATTTTATCAAGTAGATTAATAAATCTATTATTGTTAATAATAATAATAATAATAATAATAATAATATGTGAAGATAGCCTTTATTGTACAAAAAAATATAGGAAACAGCAATAGACTTACCTCAAGATTAAAGAAATATAACACATGATCAGGATTAACATAAATTATAAAAATGCTATATTTTATTAAAGACACAAGTCTAAAAATAAGAATTTACTTACCGATAATTCTATTTCTCGTAGTCCGTAGTGGATGCTGGGGACTCCGTCAGGACCATGGGGAATAGCGGCTCCGCAGGAGACAGGGCACAAAAGTAAAAGCTTTAGGATCAGGTGGTGTGCACTGGCTCCTCCCCCTATGACCCTCCTCCAAGCCTCAGTTAGGATACTGTGCCCGGACGAGCGTACACAATAAGGAAGGATTTTGAATCCCGGGTAAGACTCATACCAGCCACACCAATCACACTGTACAACCTGTGATCTGAACCCAGTTAACAGCATGATAACAGCGGAGCCTCTGAAAAGATGGCTCACAACAATAATAACCCGATTTTTGTAACAATAACTATGTACAAGTATTGCAGACAATCCGCACTTGGGATGGGCGCCCAGCATCCACTACGGACTACGAGAAATAGAATTATCGGTAAGTAAATTCTTATTTTCTCTGACGTCCTAAGTGGATGCTGGGGACTCCGTCAGGACCATGGGGATTATACCAAAGCTCCCAAACGGGCGGGAGAGTGCGGATGACTCTGCAGCACCGAGTGAGAGAACTCCAGGTCCTCCTCAGCCAGGGTGTGCCCCTGACCAAGTAGCAGCTCGGCAAAGTTGTAAAGCCGAGACCCCTCGGGCAGCCGCCCAAGATGAGCCCACCTTCCTTGTGGAATGGGCATTTACATATTTTGGCTGTGGCAGGCCTGCCACAGAATGTGCAAGCTGAATTGTACTACACATCCAACTAGCAATCGTCTGCTTAGAAGCAAGAGCACCCAGTTTGTTGGGTGCATACAGGATAACAGCAAGTCAGTTTTCCTGACTCCAGCCGTCCTGGAAACCTATATTTTCAGGGCCCTGACAACATCTAGCAACTTGGAGTCCTCCAAGTCCCTAGTAGCCGCAGGTACCACAATAAGCTGGTTCAGGTGAAACGCTGACACCACCTTAGGGAGAAACTGGGGACGAGTCCGCAGCTCTGCCCTGTCCGAATGGACAATCAGATATGGGCTTTTGTGAGACAAAGCCGCCAATTCTGACACTCGCCTGGCCGAGGCCAGGGCCAACATCATGGTCACTTTCCATGTGAGATATTTCAAATCCACAGATTTGAGCGGTTTAAACCAATGTGATTTGAGGAATCCCAGAACTACGTTGAGATCCCACAGTGCCACTGGAGGCACAAAAGGGGGTTGTATATGCAGTACTCCCTTGACAAACTTCTGGACTTTAGGAACTGAAGCCAATTCTTTCTGGAAGAAAATCGACAGGGCCGAAATTTGAACCTTAATGGATCCCAATTTGAGGCCCATAGACACTCCTGTTTGCAGGAAATGCAGGAATCGACCGAGTTGAAATTTCTTCGTGGGGCCTTCCTGGCCTCACACCACGCAACATATTTTCGCCACATGTGGTGATAATGTTGTGCGGTCACCTCCTTCCTGGCTTTGACCAGGGTAGGAATGACCTCTTCCGGAATGCTTTTTTCCCTTAGGATCCGGCGTTCAACCGCCATGCCGTCAAACGCAGCCGCGGTAAGTCTTGGAACAGACATGGTACTTGCTGAAGCAAGTCCCTTCTTAGCGGCAGAGGCCATGAGTCCTCTGTGAGCATCTCTTGAAGTTCCGGGTACCAAGTCCTTCTTGGCCAATCCGGAGCCACGAGTATAGTTCTTACTCCTCTACGTCTTATAATTCTCAGTACCTTAGGTATGAGAAGCAGAGGAGGGAACACATACACCGACTGGTACACCCACGGTGTTACCAGAACGTCCACAGCTATTGCCTGAGGGTCTCTTGACCTGGCGCAATACCTGTCCAGTTTTTTGTTCAGGCGGGACGCCATCATGTCCACCTTTGGTTTTTCCCAATGGTTCACAATCATGTGGAAGACTTCCGTGTGAAGTCCCCACTCTCCCGGGTGGAGGTCGTGCCTGCTGAGGAAGTCTGCTTCCCAGTTGTCCACTCCCGGAATGAACACTGCTGACAGTGCTATCACATGATTTTCCGCCCAGAGAAGAATCCTTGCAGCTTCTGCCATTGCCCTCCTGCTTCTTGTGTCGCCCTGTCTGTTTACGTGGGCGACTGCCGTTATGTTGTCCGACTGGATCAGCACCGGTTGACTTTGAAGCAGAGGTCTTCCTAGGCACAGAGCATTGTAAATTGCCCTTAGCTCCAGTATATTTATGTGGAGAGAAGTCTCCAGACTTGACCACACTCCTTGGAAATTTCTTCCCTGTGTGACTGCTCCCCAGCCTCTCAGGCTGGCATCCGTGGTCACCAGGACCCAGTCCTGAATGCCGAATCTGCTGCCCTCTAGTAGATGAGCACTCTGCAGCCACCACAGAAGAGACACCCTTGTCCTTGGAGACAGGATTATCCGCTGATGCATCTGAAGATGCGATCCGGACCATTCGTCCAGCAGATTCCACTGAAAAATTCTTTCGTGAAATCTGCCGAATGGAATCGCTTCGTAAGAAGCCACCATTTTTCCCAGGACTCTTGTGCATTGATGCACTGACACTTGGCCTGGTTCTAGGAGGTTCCTAACTAGCTCGGATAACTCCCAGGCTTTCTCCTCCGGTAGAAACACCTTTTTCTGGACTGTGTCCAGAATCATCCCTAGTAACAGCAGACGTGTCGTCGGAATCAGCTGCGATTTTGGAATATTTAGAATCCACCCGTGCTGTCGTAGAACTACTTGAGATAGTGCTACTCCGACCTCCAACTGTTCTCTGGACCTTGCCCTTATCAGGAGATCGTCCAAGTAAGGGATAATTAAGACGCCTTTTCTTTGAAGAAGAATCATCATTTCGGCCATTACCTTGGTAAAGACCCGGGGTGCCGTGGACAATCCAACCGGCAGCGTCTGAAACTGATAGTGACAGTTCTGTACCACGAACCTGAGGTACCCTTGGTGAGAAGGGCAATTTGGGACATGGAGGTAAGCATCCTTGATGTCCAGGGACACCATATAGTCCCCTTCTTCCTGGTTCGCTATCACTGCTCTGAGTGACTCCATCTTGATTTGAACCTTTGTATGTAAGTGTTCAAAGATTTCAGATTTAGAATAAATCTCACCGAGCCGTCTGGCTTCAGTACCACAAATAGTGTGGAATAATACCCCTTTCCTTGTTGTAGGAGGGGTACTTTGATTATCACCTGCTGGGAATACAGCTTGTGAATTGTTTCCAATACTGCCTCCCTGTCGGAGGGAGACGTTGGTAAAGCAGATTTCAGGAACCTGCGAGGGGGAGACGTCTCGAATTTCCAATCTGTACCCCTGGGATACTACTTGTAGGATCCAGGGGTCCACTTGCGAGTGAGCCCACTGCGCGCTGAAACTCTTGAGACGACCCCCCCCACCGCACCTGAGTCCGCTTGTACGGCCCCAGCGTCATGCTGAGGACTTGGCAGAAGCGGTGGAGGGCTTCTGTTCCTGGGAAGGGGCTGCCTGCTGCAGTCTTCTTCCGTTCCTCTACCCCTGGGCAGATATGACTGGCCTTTTGCCCGCTTGCCCTTATGGGGACGAAAGGACTGAGGCTGAAAAGACGGTGTCTTTTTCTGCTGAGATGTGACTTGGGGTAAAAAGGTGGATTTTCCAGCTGTTGCCGTGGCCACCAGGTCCGATGGACCGACCCCAAATAACTCCTCCCCTTTATACGGCAATACTGCCGTTTGGAATCTGCATCACCTGACCACTGTCGTGTCCATAAACATCTTCTGGCAGACATGGACATCGCACTTACTCTTGATGCCAGAGTGCAAATATCCCTCTGTGCATCTCGCATATATAGAAATGCATCCTTTAAATGCTCTATAGTCAATAAAATACTGTCCCTGTCAAGGGTATCAATATTTTCAGTCAGGGAATCCGACCAAGCCACCCCAGCGCTGCACATCCAGGCTGAGGCGATCGCTGGTCGCAGTATAACACCAGTATGTGTGTATATACTTTTTAGGATATTTTCCAGCCTCCTATTAGCTGGCTCCTTGAGGGCGGCCGTATCTGGAGACGGTAACGCCACTTGTTTTGATAAGCGTGTGAGCGCCTTTAATTTTCTATCGGGGGAGACCCACGCATCATCACACACTTCATTTAATTTATCTGATTCAGGAAAAACTACAGGTAGTTTTTTTCACACCCCACATAATACCCTTTTTTTTTTGTGGTACTTGTAGTATCAGAAATATGTAACACCTCCTTCATTGCCCTTAACATGTAACGTGTGGCCCTAATGGAAAATACGTTTGTTTCTTCACCGTCGACACTGGAGTCAGTGTCCGTGTCTGTGTCTGTGTCGACTGACTGAGGTAATGGGCGTTTTAAAGCCCCTGACGGTGTTTGAGACGCCTGGACAGGTACTAATTGGTTTGCCGGCCGTCTCATGTCGTCAACCGACCTTTCAGCTTGTTGACATTATCACGTAATTCCCTAAATAAGCCATCCATTCCGGTGTCGACTCCCTAGAGAGTGACATCACCATTACAGGCAATTGCTCCGCCTCCTCACCAACATCGTCCTCATACATGTCGACACACACGTACCGACACACAGCACACACACAGGGAATGCTCTGAAAGAGGACAGGACCCCACTAGCCCTTTGGGGAGACAGAGGGAGAGTTTGCCAGCACACACCAAAACGCTATAATTTTACAGGGACAACCTTATATAAGTGTTTTCCCTTATAGCATCTTAATATGTAATAATATCGCCACAAAAATGCCCCCCCTCTCTGTTTTAACCCTGTTTCTGTAGTGCAGTGCAGGGGAGAGCCTGGGAGCCTTCCCACCAGCAGTTCTGTGAGGGAAAATGGCGCTGTGTGCTGAGGAGAATAGGCCCCGCCCCCTTTTCGGCGGGCTTCTTCTCCCGTTTTTCTGACAACCTGGCAGGGGTTAAATACATCCATATAGCCCCAGGGGCTATATGTGATGTATTTTTAGCCAGCATAGGTACTTTCATTGCTGCTCAGGGCGCCCCCCCCAGCGCCCTGCACCCTCAGTGACCGTTGGTGTGAAGTGTGCTGAGAGCAATGGCGCACAGCTGCAGTGCTGTGCGCTACCTTAAGAAGACTGGGAAGTCTTCAGCCGCCGATTTCTGGACCTCTTCTCTCTTCAGCATCTGCAAGGGGGTCGGCGGCGCGGCTCCGGTGACCCATCCAGGCTGTACCTGTGATCGTCCCTCTGGAGCTAGTGTCCAGTAGCCTAAGAAGCCAATCCATCCTGCACGCAGGTGAGTTCACTTCTTCTCCCCTAAGTCCCTCGATGCAGTGAGCCTGTTGCCAGCAGGACTCACTGAAAATAAAAAAACCTAACAAAACTTTTACTCTAAGCAGCTCTTTAGGAGAGCCACCTAGATTGCACCCTTCTCGGCCGGGCACAAAGATCTAACTGAGGCTTGGAGGAGGGTCATAGGGGGAGGAGCCAGTGCACACCACCTGATCCTAAAGCTTTTACTTTTGTGCCCTGTCTCCTGCGGAGCCGCTATTCCCCATGGTCCTGACGGAGTCCCCAGCATCCACTTAGGACGTCAGAGAAAGAAAGTAAATTGTTGTTACTCTGATGCCTGGCCATTTTTTTGTGTATATAAATGACTTTTAAAGGCATGCAAGCATCCCACCATTTTTCATAATCATTGGCCATTGAGGGTGAGGTGATCAGTCGGTATCTACTGAAATGTCAGGCCAACAGTTATCTAGTTCAGTGCTAATGATAAATAAGCTAAATCAATGCAGTTTTTAATACACGATTCTACTCTTCAAATTTCATGATTCTTCAAAAGAATATTTTAGCCTGGTGTGATTACAGAGTTCGGGAAAATTCACTAATATATCATTAATATAATTCTTTCAACTGTTACTGCAAGTATCCTGCTCAGTACAGTAAGTAAACTTTAAAAACATTTTACAGCATATGTCACTACAAATAAGTTTTATATGCCATAAAGTAATAAAACGTGAAACTACATCCTCAGCAGGGAAGGTAAGCACTCTTCAACCATTCTCAGTGAGAAACGGAAAATGCAATTAAGGCTCCCACCAGGGACAGAGAGACCTAAACAAAAACCAGGGTATTCACACAAGAGCCGTTTTCCCCCAATGAAAAGTAGCGAGCCTAAAATCTTAATGGTGTGATGCTAGCAGTTAGGACAACACTCTCAGATTTTCTCACAGCAGATCAAAGTAAATAATGCAAGGGCAGTGAAACAAAAGGGAAAACGCCAGCATGCTTACATTAAAAGAGATTACAGAAGACTTAACAAGTGATTGAGGGAATAGATGATACTTTGAGAAACATAAAATGAAGATCTTTCTGCACACTTAGTGCAGAGGCATGAATTCTACAAAACCAGCAGGTAACATGGACTGACAGGTGTAGATTTAACAATTTAAAACATGAAGACGAATAAAATTGAGATAAGTAAAAACTGTACTGTACATAAGGTTCAAGTTGTTGCTTCATAAAGAAGCATGGGTACAAAATTTACATACATATGGTTATATATTTCTTACTAAAACCCCTTTCAGACCGCCTGAGGCGAGTAGCACCCGGAAGCCTGACATGGGAGCTCAAAGGGTGCGACTCGCCTCAGGCGCCTGGCCGCCACTGTAAGCAACCCGGCATATTGCCAGGTTGGTGACGTCAGCAGTGATGCGACGGGGGCAGCACTTGGAGATCACATGATCTCCAAGCGCCGCACGTCCACAGACAGTGAACAGAAAACGGGTCGCAACGACCCGGCTCCCATTCACACCGCACAGCGAGCCTGGTTGAACACGTGTTCAACCCTGCTTGCTACCCTAGTTGGAATACCAGGTCGCTCGTCTCAATATTTTAACCCTGGCATCTTTCAGACCGCAATAACCCGTGTTCACAGCTGGCAGTCTAAAAGGGGTATAATAAAGTTCTTTATGGCAATCAAAATATTACACAAATTCCGTATTCCAGACTAACCAATCAGACCTTTCTGTTCAACAATCCAACTCACAGTTTACTGGCCAAAGCTTATATCTGATTTGTTGCTATTGCTTACCTCACATTTGCACTATTACCGGTATGGAAATAAATGAATTGCCTTTCTGGCCAGCAAATGAGTAAAAAAAAGAAAACACCCACTGTATATCATTGTTTTCACTGTCTGAGCATAATCATGGTACAATTGCTACAGTCTGAGTATAATTATGGTGCAATTGCTACAGTCTGAGCATAATCATGGTGCAATTGCTATTTATGTTTGTGTGAACTGTCTTACTGCTACTGTATCTATTCCCAATACACCAGCTTCCAGAGAAGCCTGTATATGCAACAGTTCTCAGGGGCAGATGTATTAAGCCTGGGGAAGTGATAAAGCAGTGATAAGTGAAAGGTGATAAGGCACCAGCCAATCAGCTCCAACATGTAAATTGACAGTTAGGAGCTCATTGGCTGGTGCGTTATCACCTTGCATTTTTCACTGCTTTATCACTTCTCCAGGCTTAATACATCTGCCCCTCAGTTCTTTACATTCCTTGTAGTAATTGTGGTAGAGCACAATGTAGTCTATCTATGACCCATTGCCATTTGTCCCACTTAAGTATCATTTAACCACCAACATATTCTGCTGTACTATATCTGTATATGCAAAGCTAATTCTGATAGGTAATTACAATTGACTACAACCACCAACATATTCTGCTGTACTATATCTGTATATGCAAAGCTAATTCTGATAGGTAATTACAATTGACTACAACCACTAACATATTCTGCTGTACTATATCTGTATATGCAAAGCTAATTCTGATAGGTAATTACAATTGACTACAACCACCAACATATTCTGCTGTACTATATCTGTATATGCAAAGCTAATTCTGATAGGTAATTACAATTGACTACAACCACCAACATATTCTGCTGTACTATATCTGTATATGCAAAGCGAATTCTGATAGGTAATTACAATTGACTACAACCACCAACATATTCTGCTGTACTATATCTGTATATGCAAAGCTAATTCTGATAGGTAACTAGAACTGAAACATTATTGCATAGTATGTGATTCTGAAGTAGTTTTTTTTTTTTTTTTTTTTGAAGGATATAGACCCAGTTTAATGTTTGTGGAATGCCTGGTTGTTTTTGTAAGGTAATTTATTGCTTGGCATTTGAGGGGGTGGGGTGTGGCTACAGATTTCAATTATTGGTTTCACTTGTAGTAGTCCTCTACTTAAGTTCAATGGTGTAGGCTGTGCAAAGCCGTTTGGCTGTGCATTTAATATCTAGGCGTGCATTTTTAGCAAAGCGTGATAAAATTGTCACATAACAGCAGCGTTCAATCAAAGTGAAAAAGAAGGAAAACAGAAGCACACCAATCTAACAAAACAAAGAAAACTGAAAAACTAATAACAAATGTGAGTCACTTCTCAGATCACACACCTCCTGATTGTTGCATCTGATTAAATAGCACGGAACTACCTTACTTGGACAATTCAAAAACCATCCATTTCACCTACAAATTATTGTATCTGTATTATTGTAATTTTGTTTTTTGAAGCACAGCTGCACCAATGCAATTTTACCTGCAAACACTTAATACATCTAACATAATTACCATCGCTTCTTAAACCTCTCACAATCCTTTCATTTCTTACACTCCAAATACATTTCTGCACCCACTTTATCTACGCTTTTGACTAATTTCATGCTAAATCTACACCCATTGAGCCTACACTGCTTTTCTCATCTGCATTTCTGCAATTCTTCTGCTCGGATTCCCTTACAGCCTCCACTCCTACTTCCACTTTCTCTCAACCTATTTACCTACTAAACACTATGTCAAGGCTTTCTTATACTCCCCACATTACTCAGTGTCTACCTAATAATGTATCTTTATCCTTCCCCCCTAGTCTCTTACACCTCCTCCTCTCTCCCCTCCTCTGTCTCCCCTCCATCCCTCTGTTTCCTTCCACCTCCTTAACTGTTACCCCACTTTCACTCACCTCTGCCCCATGGTCCTGCTACCCCACAACTCAGCCCTGCTCCCTCTTTCCCTTCCCTGTCACCTCCCCACACCCCCATTCACATCACACTGACCTCCCTCCCTGCCCACCTCCTGCAGTTTCCCCTCCTAGCTCTGGCACCCGCACCATCACTACTCTCTCATCATCCCTGCCCTCAAAGTTAATCTCACCTCATCGCTACAGCAACCATGATAATCTCATTCACATCTCTCCCACAAACTCATACCCCCTATCCTGTGCCCTCTGGAATGCCAGATCTGTTTGTATCAAACTGGTCCCCACTCATGACCTTTTCATTTCCAACTCCCTACACCTACTAGCCATTACTGAAAATTGGATTATGCCCTCTGACACTACTTCTCCTGCTGCTCTCTCTGTTGGGAACCTCACATTCACACACACACACCCCGACCTGGGGGTCGCCATGGGGGTGGTGTTGGGGTCCTTTTACCTCCTAGTTACTCCTACCAACTCATACCACCAGAACCATCCCATTCATTCTCTACATTTGAGGTCCATGCCATACACCTCTTCCAACCAGTACATCTTAGAGTAGCTGTCATTTACTGCCCCCCTGGCACTGTTTCCAAATTCATCGACAACTATGCTTCCTGGCTTCCTCACTTCCTCTCTTCTGACATTCCCTCCATTATCCTAGGCGATTTCAACATCCCTATTGACATCCCCACACAATCCCCGGCCTCTAAACTCCTTAACCTCACCTCTTCACTTGGTCTCTCCCAGTAGACCTCCTCACCCTCCCATGTGAATGGGAGCTCACTGGATCTGGTCTTCACTCACCGCTGTGATATTTCTGATTTTTCAAACTCCCCATTTCAACTCTCTGACCACCACCTGCTTTCCTTTAACCTATCTCTCTCGACTTCCCCATCTCTACCTCCTAAGGCTACCATCACTAAGCGTAACATTGAAGCTATTGACACCACATTCCTTTCCTGCCTGTTTGACTCACTTCTCTCTCCTATTCTCTCTCACTCATGCCCTGAACAAGCCACTTCCACATACAATGATCCCTTACTTCTGCTCTTGACTCTGTTGCTCTACCAACCACTATTCACCCTCGCAAATTAACACCTCAACCCTGGCACACCAAATGCACAAGATATCTGCAAAAATGCTCACTTACTGCTGAGCGACAGTGGAGGAAATCATGCTCTAAGGCAGACTATCTCCATTTCAAACTTATGCTCTCATCCTTCAGTGCTGCCCTTTCTCTTGCTAAACAGTCATACTTCAAGAACCTCATCTCCTCCCAGTCTTCCAACCCCTGGCGCCTCTTTGGCACTCTCAACTCACTCCTCTGCCCACCTCCACCTCGTCTCCCTTCCTCACTCTCTGCTCTTGACTTTGCCACGTACTTCACATCCAAAATTGACTCCATCACAACAGACCATTAGTAACCAGCCTTCTCCCATCCCTTACCAACCCTCCCCATCCCTCGCACCAACTCTGACATCTTTCTCCCATGCATCTGGAGAGGAAGTCATGGCCCTCATTCGTTCCTGTCCCCTCACCACCTCCCCACTTGACCCTATCCCCTCTCGCCTCCTCTGCTACCTCTCTCCTTCTGCTTGTTCCCATCTTTCCCACCTTCTCAATCTCTCCCTCTCATCAGGCACTGTCCCCTCTGCCTTCAAGCATGCACACATCTCTCCTATTCTTAGAAAACCTACCCTTGATCCAAACACTCTCTCCAACTACCGACCCATCGCTCTCCTCTCTTTTGCCTCCAAACTCCTTGAGCGTATTGTCTACAACCGCCTTACTTCCTTTATTTCCTCACACTCAGTACTTGACCCATTCCAGTCTGGCTTCCGTCCTCTCCACTCCACTGAAACTGCCCTTACAAAAGTATGCAATGACCTCCATGTTGCTAAATCTAAGGGACACTACTCTCTACTTATTCTACTTGATCTCTCTGCTGCTTTTAACACTGTGGACCATCCTCTCCTACTGCAAATCCTTCACTCCATTGGTCTGCGTGACAATGCCCTCTCTTGGCTGTCTTCCAACCTTTCTGACCGTTCATTCTCTGTCTCCTCTCATGACTCCACCTCCCCCTCACTTCCACTAACTGTAGGGGTACCCCAAGTTTCTGTCCTTGGTCCTCTTCTCTTCTCTCTCTATACATCATCACTAGGTAAGCTCATTAGTTTTTTTGGTTTCCAACATCATCTCTATGCTGATGACACTCAAATCTATCTTTCCTCTCCAGACCTCTCCCCTGCTCTCCTCACTCATATCTCCAACTGTCTCTCTGCTACCTCTTCCTGGATGTCTCAGCGCTTTCTTAAACTTAACATGTCTAAGACCGAGCTGATCATCTTCCCTCCCTCCCACATAACCTCACCTCCTACAATCTCATTATCTATTGATGGCACTACTATCTCCTCTAGCCCCCAAGTGCGCTGTCTTGGAGTAATCCTTGACTCCTCCCTCTTCTTCAAACCACACATTCAGCACCTCTCACAAACCTGCCGTTTTCATCTAAAAAATATTTCCAGGACCCTTTCTGACCCAGGATGCTACTAAGACTTTTATCCACTCACTGGTCATCTCCAGACTCGACTACTGTAATCTCCACCTGACTGGCATTCCTGACAAATACCTCTCTCCACTCCAATCAATCCTCAATGCTGCTGCCCGGCTCATTTTCTTCACCAAACGCACTACGTCCACCTCTCCTCTCTTACTAGACCTTCATTGGCTCCCCTTCCCTTTCAGAATCCATTTCAAGCTTCTCACACTTGCTTACAAAGCCCTCACCCACTCCTCCCCCATCTACATCTCTGACCTTATCTCCCTTTACACTCCGACACGTCCTCTTCGCTCTGCTAATGCACGCCGACTCTCCTGCCTACGGAAGACTTCCTCCCACTCCTACCTCCAAGATTTTTCACGTGCTGCACCACTTCTCTGGAATTCCCTACCTCTCCCCCTCAGACTCTCCACCTCTCTACAAAACTTCAAACGGGCTCTCAAGACCCACTTCTTCACCAAACCCAGCCAAATCTCATCCTAAACCTCTGTTCCATGCTCTCTATGTACCCCATCTGTCTCACCCCTGTCTGTCTACCCCTCCCCTTTAGAATGTAAGCTCTTACGAGCAGGGCCCTCTTCCCTCATGTGCTTATCCTTTTCTTACTCTAATAATATTCAACTGCACCAAATCCAGCAGTCTTCTGCCACCTGATACTTATTCCAGTGTCATCTGCTGATGTAGCTATGTTTATTTACCCTGTACTTGTCCTATATTGTCGATAACTGTAAGTTGCTGTTTTCCTGCTTGATTATTTGTTTATGTACTCTGTAATTGGGTGCTGCGGAACCCTTGTGGCGCCATATAAATAAAGGATAATAATAATAATAATTTATTATCGCCGACTTCTGCATCATTAAAAACAAATAAAGTGATGACTACAATTGTAATGTAATGTAATCCTACTCACTTCTACTCGTGTGACATACTGTATTAATGTGGGGTTTTTATTCTGCATTGCTATCACAGGGGTAACCCCCAATGGCTATAAAAATCACCATCAATAACTGCCCAACAGTATGTAACTTTCCCAAGGAGCATGGTGGTACAAGTACTAGCGCAAACCTTGTTCTGTTATCGCTGGATGGTGATAACGGAAATAAAAATGAAAAATATAATACTTGAATAAATCAAATTTTCAATAATAAATTGTATTAAC